>NC_053394.1:79670437-79894695 GCF_905171765.1 Bufo bufo | reverse complement strand
CGCCTCCCACAGAGGACAGCTTGTCCTTACCTCTGGGCAGCCTGGCACACATGAGCGACTACATGCTGCAGTGCCTGCGCAACGACAGCAGAGTTGCCCACATTTTAACGTGTGCAGACTACTGGGTTGCCACCCTGCTGGATCCCGGGTACAAAGACAATGTGCCCACCTTACTTCCTACACTGGAGCGTGATAGGAAGATGCGCGAGTACAAGCGCACGTTGGTAGACGCGCTACTGAGAGCATTCCCAAATGTCACAGGGGAACCAGTGGAAGCCCAAGGCGAAGGCAGAGGAGGAGCAAGAGGTCGCCAACGCAGCTGTGTCACGGCCAGCTCCTCTGAGGGCAGGGTTAACATGGCAGAGATGTGGAAAAGTTTTGTCACCACGCCACAGCTAACTGCACCACCTCCTGATACGGAACGTGTTAGCAGGAGGCAACATTTCACTAACATGGTGGAACAGTACCTGTGCACACCCCTCCACAGACTGACTGATGGTTCGGCCCCATTCAACTTCTGGGTCTCCAAATTGTCCACGTGGCCAGAGCTAGCCTTTTATGCCTTGGAGGTGCTGGCCTGCCCGGCGGCCAGCGTTTTGTCTGAACGTGTATTCAGCACGGCAGGGGGCGTCATTACAGACAAACGCAGCCGCCTGTCTACAGCCAATGTGGACAAGCTGACGTTCATAAAAATGAACCAGGCATGGATCCCACAGGACCTGTCCATCCCTCGTGCAGATTAGATATTAACTACCTCCCCTTAACAATATATTATTCTACTCCAGGGCACTTCCTCATTCAATACGATTTTTAATTTAATTTTACCATTATATTGTGGGGCAACCCAAAGTTGAATGAACCTCTCCTCTGTCTGGGTGCCGGGGCCTAAATGTGTGACAGTGGCCTGTTCCAGTGGTGGGTGACATGAAGCCTGATTCTCTGCTATGACATGAATACAGATTCTGCGCTGACATAAGGCCAGATTCTCTGTTACGGGACCTCTCTCCTCTGCCTGGGTGCCTGGGCCTAAATGTGTGACAGTGGCCTGTTCCAGTGGTGGGTGACGTGAAGCCTGATTCTCTGCTATGACATGAATACAGATTCTGCGCTGACATAAGGCCAGATTCTCTGTTACGGTACCTCTCTCCTCTGCCTGGGTGTAAGGGCCTAAATGTGTGACAGTGGCCTGTACCAGTGGTGGGTGACGTGAAGCCTGATTCTCTGCTATGACATGAATACAGATTCTGCGCTGACATAAGGCCAGATTCTCTGTTACGGGACCTCTCTCCTCTGCCTGGGTGCCTGGGCCTAAATGTGTGACAGTGGCCTGTTCCAGTGGTGGCTGACGTGAAGCCTGATTCTCTGCTATGATATGAAGACAGATTCTGCGCTGACAAAGGCCAGATTCTCTGTTACGGGACCTCTCTCCTCTGCCTGGGTGCCTGGGCCTAAATGTGTGACAGTGGCCTGTTCCAGTGGTGGGTGACGTGAAGCCTGATTCTCTGCTATGACATGAAGACAGATTCTGCGCTGACATAAGGCCAGATTCTCTGTTACGGGACCTCTCTCCTCTGCCTGGGTGCCTGGGCCTAAATGTGTGACAGTGGCCTGTTCCAGTGGTGGGTGACGTGAAGCTTGATTCTCTGCTATGACATGAAGACAGATTCTGTGCTGACATAAGGCCAGATTCTCTGTTACGGGACCTCTCTCCTCTGCCTGGGTGCCTGGGCCTAAATGTGTGACAGTGGCCTGTTCCAGTGGTGGGTGACGTGATGCCTGATTCTCTGCTATGACATGAAGACAGATTCTGCGCTGACATAAGGCCAGATTCTCTGTTACGGGACCTCTCTCCTCTGCCTGGGTGCCTGGGTCTAAATGTGTGACAGTGGCCTGTTCCAGTGGTGGGTGACGTGAAGCCTGATTCTCTGCTATGACATTAAGACAGATTCTGTGCTGACATAAGGCCAGATTCTCTGTTACGGGACCTCTCTCCTCTGCCTGGGTGCCTGGGCCTAAATGTGTGACAGTGGCCTGTTCCAGTGGTGGGTGACGTGATGCCTGATTCTCTGCTATGACATGAAGACAGATTCTGTGCTGACATAAGGCCAGATTCTCTGTTACAGGACCTCTCTCCTCTGTCTGGGTGCCGGGGCCTAAATGTGTGACAGTGGCCTGTTCCAGTGGTGGGTGACGTGATGCCTGATTCTCTGCTATGACATGAAGACAGATTCTGCGCTGACATAAGGCCAGATTCTCTGTTACGGGACCTCTCTCCTCTGCCTGGGTGCCTGGGCCTAAATGTGTGACAGTGGCCTGTTCCAGTGGTGGGTGACGTGAAGCCTGATTCTCTGCTATGACATTAAGACAGATACTGTGCTGACATAAGGCCAGATTCTCTGTTACGGGACCTCTCTCCTCTGCCTGGGTGCCTGGGCCTAAATGTGTGACAGTGGCCTGTTCCAGTGGTGGGTGACGTGATGCCTGATTCTCTGCTATGACATGAAGACAGATTCTGTGCTGACATAAGGCCAGATTCTCTGTTACGGGACCTCTCTCCTCTGCCTGGGTGCCTAGGCCTAAATGTGTGACAGTGGCCTGTTCCAGTGGTGGGTGACGTGAAGCCTGATTCTCTGCTATGACATGAATACAGATTCTGCGCTGACATAAGGCCAGATTCTCTGTTACGGGACCTCTCTCCTCTGCCTGGGTGCCTGGGCCTAAATGTGTGACAGTTGCCTGTTCCAGTGGTGGGTGACGTGATGCCTGATTCTCTGCTATGACATGAAGACAGATTCTGTGCTGACATAAGGCCAGATTCTCTGTTACGGGACCTCTCTCCTCTGCCTGGGTGCCTAGGCCTAAATGTGTGACAGTGGCCTGTTCCAGTGGTGGGTGACGTGAAGCCTGATTCTCTGCTATGACATGAATACAGATTCTGCGCTGACATAAGGCCAGATTCTCTGTTACGGGACCTCTCTCCTCTGCCTGGGTGCCTGGGCCTAAATGTGTGACAGTGGCCTGTTCCAGTGGTGGGTGACGTGAAGCCTGATTCTCTGCTATGACATGAAGACAGATTCTGCGCTGACATAAGGCCAGATTCTCTGTTACGGGACCGCTCTCCTCTGTCTGGGTGCCGGGGCCTAAATGTGTGACAGTGGCCTGTTCCAGTGGTGGGTGACGTGAAGCCTGATTCTCTGCTATGACATGAAGACTGATTCTGCGCTGACATGAAGCCAGATTCTTTGCTATTCCATGAAGAGACTGATTCTCTGCTGACGTGAAGCCAGATTCTCTGCTATGGGACCTCTGTCCAATTGATATTGGTTCATTTTTATTTTTTTAATTTTAATTCATTTCCCTATCCACATTTGTTTGCAGGGGATTTACCTACATGTTGCTGCCTTTTGCAGCCCTCTAGCTCTTTCCTGGGCTGTTTTACAGCCTTTTTAGTGCCCAAAAGTTCGGGTTCCCATTGACTTCAATGGGGTTCGGGTTCGGGACGAAGTTCGGGTCGGGTTCGGATCCCGAATCCGAACATTTCCGGGAAGTTCGGCCGAACTTCTCGAACCCGAACATCCAGGTGTTCGCTCAACTCTATTCATAATGTAGATTTCTGGCGACAGCCGCCTCGTGGGTCCATCTACCGGCCACCATTTTAAGTCTCCATGGATGCACGTCGCCCCGACTTTCCGGCCAGTATACTCAGGGGACCGCACAAGGGTAGCCCTTACTAGGGTAACCAGACTCCCTGAGTCCAGCAGAGCCTCCGCCAGAGTGTCTCCCACTTCTACCTGGCAAAAATGATCTAGAGACTCTGGGGTACCTGTTACACACAGCCTCCTGGCATATAGCGACTGATGGTAGCCATAGTTAGTGTCCATGGGCGCAACCCGATGGGGAAAGTCAGCCCTTACATGGCCAGGCTCCTGACAACGCCAGCAGACTATCGGAGCCAGGTGTGCCATGGGTGCATCCCGGGCGGGTTTTATCGGCTCAAATATCCGGTCCTGGGGTGGAGATTTCTGGTGTTTGCCGAACCCCCTCCTGACAGAACCCTCCTTTAGATTCCTGGTAGCCTCATAGCGTTCCACCAGGTCCACCATCACAAGGGCATTGCCAGTAGACACCTGACCGATCCAGTGCTGGAGAGGGTATGGCAAAGCCCTCCAGAATATATCTGCTAACATAGGATCCAGCATAGCAGTGGGCCATTTTTGCAAGAGGTGAAGTAAGTTATAATACTGGAGTCTTGCAGGCTCAGCCGGGTTGAACTCCCACTGATGCCCCCGCTGGGCCCGGACCAACACATTCACCCCCAGTCTTGCAAAAATCTCACCCTTGACTTTCTGGTAGTCGGCCGCTTGATCATCCGGCAAGTCAAAATACACCCTCTGGGAATTGGATGGCAGGAACATAGCAACGACCTCAGCCCACGGGGTAGCTTTTCCCTAACGGCCACTTTCTCGTACATTGCCAGGTACACTCACCTAAAGAATTATTAGGAACACCTGTTCTATTTCTCATTAATGCAATTATCTAGTCAACCAATCACATGGTAGTTGCTTCAATGCATTTAGGGGTGTGCTCCTGGTCAAGACAATCTCCTGAACTCCAAACTGAATGTCAGAATGGGAAAGAAAGGTGATTTAAGCAATTTTGAGCGTGGCATGGTTGTTGGTGCCAAACGGGCCGGTCTGAGTATTTCACAATCTGCTCAGTTACTGTGATTTTCACGCACAACCATTTCTAGGGTTTACAAAGAATGGTGTGAAAAGGGAAAAACATCCAGTATGCGGCAGTCCTGTGGGCAAAAATGCCTTGTGGATGCTAGAGGTCAGAGGAGAATGGGCCGACTGATTCAAGCTGATAGAAGAGCAACGTTGACTGAAATAACCACTCGTTACAACCGAGGTATGCAGCAAAGCATTTGTGAAGCCACAACACGCACAACCTTGAGGCGGATGGGTTACAACAGCAGAAGACCCCACCTTGTACCACTCATCTCCACTACAAATAGGAAAAAGAGGCTACAATTTGCACGAGATCACCAAAATTGGACTGTTGAAGACTGGGAAAATGTTGCCTGGTCTGATGAGTCTCGATTTCTGTTGAGACATTCAAATGGTAGAGTCCGAATTTGGAGTAAACAGAATGAGAACATGTATCCATCCTCTGATGGCTACTTCCAGCAGGATAATGCACCATGTCACAAAGCTCAAATCATTTCAAATTGGTTTCTTGAACATGACAATGAGTTCACTGTACTAAAATGGCCCCCACAGTCACCAGATCTCAACCCAATAGAGCATCTTTGGGATGTGATGGAACGGGAGCTTCGTGCCCTGGATGTGCATCCCTCAAATCTCCATCAACTGCAAGATGCTATCCTATCAATATGGGCCAACATTTCTAAAGAATGCTATCAGCACTTTGTTGAATCAATGCCACGTAGAATTAAGGCAGTTCTGAAGGCAAAAGGGGGTCCAACACCGTATTAGTATGGTGTGCCTAATAATTCTTTAGGTGAGTGTAGGTTTCTATGTCGTCTGCGGGGGTCATCTTAGGAATCGCGGCACGTACTGCTTTACGTGTTGCTGCAGGTTTGACTTTAGCTGCTGCAGATTAGCCTCCATGAGGGCCTTCACGACGGCCTCCATTTTGTCGTGGAGCACTGGTTGTAATACCACTGGTTTAATGTACCACTGGTTTAATCCGGTCCGGTATTTGACCTCACCTGGCTGTAAATCAGCCCAGCATCACATGCTGGGAGCAAAATACCTGTTTTCCCAGACAAAACCTCTCACTGTGTCACACACTGTGCAAGATTTATCATCCAGCACCAGCCACTGTGATAAATCTAGTACATTTTTCGACTGTCTAGGCTACTTATACAGTAAATCTACCCCACAGACTGTTGTTTTTGCAGTTTCCTAGTATATAGATGTAGATTTACTGTTTATCCAAGCGTAAAGGGGTTTTCAAGCTAGCAAGAAAATGCTTTGAACACCTTCCCATATCCCATAATGCATTATGATTCCATTAATGTGAAAAACATCATTGTCACCGACACCTGTGATCCTGGTGAGCAACATTTGTGTTTGTTACTGCTCTATAATAGACTACATTTTCCATGAAGCTTTGCACACTATAACCAGTGTGCAGTAGGCTCATCCTTCCATCTCCTGGCTAGTGATGAGTGGCATAGGCAATATTCGAATTCGCAATATTTCGCGAATTTTTGGCCGAATATTCGCCATAAATTTGGGAATTCGAGAATTCGTGATCTCCATTCATTATTTACTTGATTGTGAAAATCAGCAGCGTAATATATTCGCGATAAAAATTTGCGATTTGAATATTCGCGATCAACACTAAGGGGTAAACAACTTTCCTATTGGTTGCTAGGGATGTTGCTAAGTGCCAATATTCGCGATAACTGCGTGAATACGAATATATAGCACTATATTCTAAATATTCGCGAATTCTTGAAGTGGCAATATTCGCAATTAAAATTCGCAATTCGAATATTCGCACTCAACACTACTCCTGGCCAGCTGTCCTTTTCCATTTGCACAAATTACAGTGGGTACTGTGCATGGGTGTTCTCTGCTGCAGAGCTACATGCCCCAGAAGCAAAAACTATTGAGGTCCCATATACTGGGCTCCTAGCCCTTATGATCGGTGTATGGGAAGTCACTGGGTCTAAAAAGACATGGAAAAAAGTGCAAACTGCTCCAGGATCCTCATCTGTAATTTGTAGGGAAACCGGACAAGTGTTCAATCATTTTCCTACAGCATCCCCACAGGATAACTTAAAGGGGCTGTCTCATCTGAGACAATGGGGGCACAACGCTGGGACCTGCACCTATATCGGGAACGGAGTCCCGCAAGGTGGTGGCTGGAGGACTTCAGTCCGGTCACCACCAAGCGCACTTCCTATAGAAGTGAATGGGTGCACACTGCGCATGACAGGCCACCGCTCCAATTCACTTCTATGGGCCTGACGGAAATAGCCGAGCCAGCACTCGGTTATTTTTAGTGGCCCCCATAGAAAATGAATGGAAGGCGGCTGCACATGTGCAGTGTGCCGTCCACCACTTTTGGGTCTCCGTTCTCAATATAGATGTGGGTCCCAGAGGTGGGACCCGCACCTATCAGACAATGGGGGCATATCCTAGCGATATGCCCCCATTGTCTCAGCTGAGACAACCCCTTTAATCATTACACTATCTTCTTTGAAATCAATGTCACTGTAATATACAGATTTGTCCTCCAGAGCAAGATGCATTCTTTTCTAACCACTCTCTTATTTGGGCTAATAGATTAGGGTCCTGAAAGGTAACTAACCCTTATTAAGTCAGAATTCCAAACAAATGGACTTCCTAAACCAGACAAGTAACTTTTGCTGGAGATTGAATTTAAAAACTTTGTGAGACATTTATCAAGACCAGCGTTTTACATACCAGTCTTAGGCTACTTTCACACTAGCATTGTTTTAATCCGGCGTTCAATTCCGACACCGGAACTGCCCGCCGGATCCGGAAAAACGTGTGAAAACGGATTACATTTAAATCCTGATCAGGATTTTGATCACAATGAAAAAATGCATTTTCACATTTTTCGGGTTTAACATGCAAAAGCCGGATCCGGTTTGACTGAACACACAGCGCCAGATCCGGCGTTAATGCAAGTCAATGGGAAAAAGGCCTGATCCGTCGTTCAGTCAAAGTGTTCAGGCTTTTTGGCCGGAGGTAAAAATACTGCATGCTACGTTTTTCTGAAAAGCCTGATCAGTCAAAAAGACTGAACTGAAGACATCCTGATGCATCCTGAAGGACTGACTCTCCATTCAGAATGCATGGGGATAAAACTGATCAGTTCTTTTCCGGATTTGAGCCCCTAGGATGGAACTCAGCGCCGGAAAAGAAAAACGCTAGTGTGAAAGTACCCTTATACTCTGCCCCGCTGGCATCTTATGTGCCACAATTATTAAGATGTTATGCATGCCTTCTAATATTTGCAGTGCATCACTGCGCAGATTTCCACTATAATCTATGCCAGTATCCTGAAGTAGATTATAATAAATGTGATGGGCTGCCGATGCCAGCGTGACACCACTCACCACTTTGAAAAGTTGCGAGCAGTATGTAACACTCTTTGTGACTTTTTGGTGCCAGTTTCCTGGCACAGAAGGGATGATATGTTTCCCCCCTTTGTATTTTTCTACTGAACCAATGAAACCAGTCAAATTGGTGCTAGGAATATTAATCATTCATAATTATTCATGGACGGTACATTTTAGAAGTAATATAGAATGTTATAATCGGTATTCTTACACAGTACGATCAGGCCTTTCTGCCAGCTTCAAAGCCTCATGCATCCCTGCAGCTGACAGCTTCCTGTTGATATTTCTGTACTTGCATTGTAACAGATTTCGATAGGTTGTCCTCAGGTCTCTGTTAAAAAAGGCATAAATGAAAGGATTTATCAGAGAGTTTGCATATCCCAGCCATAAAAAGGTCCTTTCCATCCACAAGGGAATACAGCTGCACTCTGTTCCACAGATAAAAGGTCTTGCGGTTGAAAGTATAAAAAAAGGTAGCCAGCATATAGTGAAAGCCCCTACAATAATTCCAAGTGTAGTGGCCGCTTTCTGTTCTCTTTTAAAAATGGAAATGTTTTTCCTGTCATTTTTCAGCAATTTTGACAGATTTGTACAGTCTTCTGATTCTTTGTGTATTTTTCCTACTCCATTTGCTGCTATCATTCCCTCCCTCTCCTCTGATCGCGGGAACCCGGTAAACTTGTGTTTGGCTGCACTCCGCTTAGCGGCTTTGAATATTCTGTAGTACATGAACAGCATGACTGACATGGGGATGTAGAAGGCAACAGCTGTAGAATAAATGGTGTAGCCAAAATCTTGACTAATTAAGCAAACTTTGTCATCATTTACATTCTGAGCCCAGCCGAAGAGAGGAGGCAATGTGATTGATGCCGAAAGGAGCCAGACGCACAGGATCATTTTGGCCATACATTTCCCGTTTTGCCTCACTGGGTAGGTCAAAGGCCGGGTTATTCCAAGATACCTGAAAATAAGCAGAACAATGTTAAATGGGTTGTCCCACGAAAAATAGTCTACAGTCTACAGTTTTAAAACCTGCATCTGGATCTGAGTACTTTTACAATTGCATGTAATTAAAAATGTATTATAGCTACTGAGTTATTCAATGAAATCCATCTGTACAGCGCCACCTGCTGTTTGCTCTTTTTCTAATTTATCTGTCCTGCTCACTGGAACATGCTCCATAGACTTCCACTAGCTGCAGCAATGGGGAGATCTCTGAATCCATGTCAGGTACAGGGCTAGTTCTAGCTTTTTTAGAAAGAGGTAGTCAATGTACTAGATTATGTATAATTTTCATTATTTACATTATTCATGGTATAACCCCTTTAAGTAATGACAAATATAATGCTCATAGCGGTATTTGGCGTAGCTGGAAATTTGGCCAGAAAAATAACAAATTTAGATTGATGGAAATAAATGTAAGGGCAGAGGAAACATATTCTACAGTGATGTATTAGACAATAAAACAAAGGATAAAATTGCCACTGAAAAAGTCTTGGGGATACTGTGGACAGTAAACTTAAAGGGATTGTCCGTTTTTCCGATTTTGCTGACCTATTCTCAGGATACGTCATCAATATCAGATCAGCGTGGGTCTGACTCCCAGTACCCCCGCTGATCTTCTATTTTTGGGGCAGAGCTTGTGCTCTTCAACATTTAGCTACAAGTCGCTGACACTGCATATTCAGTGCAGAGTAATTACAACTACCCCAGTCCAAGTGCTGCCACCCCTACAAATGGCTAATCAGCGGGAGTGCTGGAAGTCCGACCCTTACCACTCTGATATTGATGACCTATCTTGAGGATAGGTCATCAATGTCAGAAAACCAGACAACCTCTTTTTCTGCCAATGCAAATAACATCATGGGATACATTAAAAGAGGCATAGATGCTCATGACAAGAAGATAGTTTTGCCTCTAGTCACTAGTTTTGTCAGACCAGGTGTTCATGGTGCTAGGAAAGAGTGACACCCCAGCTTTTTTTTTTTCTAAAAAAGAGGATACCTGCACCCTGGATGTTTTTTTACTATAAAAAAAACAGTTCTGTGCCTGCATAGGGCTGCATGCCATGGTGATCCAAGCCACATGGCCATGACTCTAGTGTCAATAGCATCGCAGTCCTGTGACCACCCATTCATGTAATGTTGACCGATGGTAGCTAGCAGCTACCAAAAATAAGTCAAGTGCACCACTAGGTCTCTCTTCACCGCTGTTCAAACATCATGTTAAATTTGGGCAAGAACAAAACCACTTGTTGGAGGTGTGCTTAAATTTGATGAGACACCCATGCATCATGCCCATTTCTAGAGCTGGGCATCTGGCAGGACGCATGCATGTAACTTGCCCATGACACTTTGTTCCCAGAGCAACCTACAATATACTGCAAAAATAGTTGAGGGTGTTTCATATTAATGGTGGACAGGAGGTTGACAACCTTCTTTGCAAAATTAGGTTCTACAACAGATGAGGTGTGTATTGTATGGCTTATCTTACTTCCTTTTATGGATTTTTAAGAATATATAGAGTCACCTCTGATTCTGAGTATCATGTCTTCACAACTTTGATCTAACTCATATTATATTATTCATTAAAGATCACTGAACTTTTTCATATATCATAGCAATATATCAAAGGTTTTGATCGGTGGAGGCCCGAATGCTGAGACACCCACTGATTACTAGAACAAGGAGAGAGAAGTACTCACATAGCATGCTCTCTCTGCTCGCTGCAGGAGACTAAATCAAGACAGGCCGATGGACTTTCTATCGAGTCCGTCTCCTGCAGCAAGGAGAGAGAGCACGCTAATGTGAGCACTTCTCTCTCCTAAATCTAGGGCTCGTCAGAGTCATAAAACAATCAGCACTCGGACTCCCAATATATCAAAACCTTTGATATGTCATTATGACATATCAAAAGTTGTCTTTTTTAAGTTCAGTGACCCTTAAAATATCTTTGGATATCATTATTTTTTAAAATATTTGCAACTTCATATACCAGAGTTTTAAAAAAGCAATAAGTAATTATGTAAATTGCCAATTAACAAAAAGATATTTTCAACCAGGGAAATTTTGCATCTGTCACAGGAGAGTTATTTTTACCCCCCACATATTATCTCTGCACTGAAAAGCTACATCTGAAAGAGTCTGATGTGCTTCTTCATATATCAAAACTTTCACAAAAAAGTGACTATATTGCCAATGCTACCAATTGGAGCTACATTATATTTTTCCAGTGCAGTTAAAGAGGTAGTCACCTAAAAAGACAATGGTGACATATGGCTAGGATATACCACAAATGTCCAGTCGACACGTTCCAGTGTCAATGGGCATCCATGTATTGGCCTGGACACTGAAGAGAGCTGAGAGTGCCGCTGCCACTTCACTCGATCAGTAAAAGTATCAAGGGTCAATTTAGCATTGATGGCGTATCTAAGATATATTCTTGCAATAATCAGTGGGGTGGGGTGGCCCGACGCCAAAAGGCTTAGCCTGGAAGCCGTGGTGCTCCCCTTTTGGGTGCTGGGTTGCAGTAGTCACCATGTAGGGATACACCCAATAGAGTAGGGACCCATTTGAAAGAGGTTGCCATGAAGTGGCAAGTGAGCTTATGTATTTTGATCACAATGTATGCTAAGAACCTCATGTTCATTTCTATAAAGGAAGCATCAAGAGATCTTCGTGTAGAGTTTGAATGTGCAGTCCATGGGGCATATGACCATAGCCCGGCAGCATATTCAGGACTATAATAACCCGGTGGGCTATCGGATGCTGCATCTGAATAATTACGAGGTGTATACCTCATCAAAAATTAGGCACAGCATCCCGCAGTCTGTGCTCCCGAATTGAAACCTAAGCCAGCCCCTTGCTGGTGTAGAATTCAATGTTTGTTTGCACCAGAAAACTAGTGTAGAAGATGATAAATGTGGTGGGGTCTCCAGCCCCGCTTCCTTTTTGTCAAAGACTTGTGAAGAAAGGACACTTGCGCAAGTGAAGTTTGTCACTTTTTTATCATATCTTTAAATCTTTAAAATTTAATTCTGCCCTTAAATCTTTTTATACGGCAATTGTGAGGTATTCCTGTGAATAATATTACAGTTATCTTAACATTATACACTACCACTTGTATTTGAGGTTTACAAAATCATGTAAGCGACCTTTTATTAAATACTTATTACACCTAAAAAATATTCATTTTCACAATGAATATAAAAGCATATTCAAGCCTATATTTTTGCTTGCTGATATTAGCTTGTGTCATTGTTTTACAGCCATTTTCCCTGGTGATTTAACAGGTTGATGTACACAATAAAAGTGGGAACATGCTAACGTTTGTTCATGGTCTTCCAACTGACAAGTATAACATTGGCTAATTCATCAAAGTCATGTCTGAAAAAACCTCATTACCATACACATTCTCTCTTCTATTTCTACCTGGAATGATGACAGTGGGGAGCCAAGGGAACAAGGAAATTATAACTAGATACTGAATATATAGGAGTAAGGCCAACAATTTAGGGCACAGAAGATAGAATAGGAAAATGACTTTCAGGAAGCTTGCACTCAGGATGTAATGTGCACTGATGAATATAAAGTAGAGAGCTGGATTTCTGCTGATATTTAAAATTTCTCTGCATAGATTTTTGGGGTTCTTGACATCTGAAATATTAAATGTATTAAAGAAGAAATCATTGTGTTGTACAATAAAGGAATTCAAGAGGGGCCTGGATGTATTTCTGGAGCTTAATAATATTACAGGCTATAGCTACTAGAGAGGGGTCGTTGATCCAGGGAGTTATTCTGATTGCCTGATTGGAGTCGGGAAGGAATTTTTTATTCCCCTAAAGTGGAGAAAATTGGCTTCTACCTCACAGGGTTTTTTGCCTTCCTCTGGATCAACTTGCAGGATAACAGGCCGAACTGGATGGACAAATGTCTTTTTTCGGCCTTATGTACTATGTTACTATGTTACTAATCCGCTGCTTTGTGACATTCAGAGGCCTCACCATAAATTACACACTATATTTGTTTTACTTAGAAGAACGCCCCTTTGCCCACAGAGTAGTCTTAAAGGGAACTGGTTTTGGGGCCAGTAAACCATCAGCATCCCATTATGCTGCTGGAGTTTAGGGTCCCAAACCTATGCATATCAATCAATCCATCCCTCCAAAGTACAGTAAATAAATTCTAACTCCCCTGGAGACAATAGTATACAAAATCCAGGGCAATAGGTAAGGGCACTATGGGTTATGTGGTTGAAGAACCCTTTCAGTGGTACCTCACTGCATCACAACTGGAGTGCTATCCCAGGTTTTTACCTAGAGACTAGGGATGAGCGAACCCGAACTGTATAGTTCGGGTTCGTACCGAATTTTGGGGTGTCCGTGACACGGACCCGAACCCGAACATTTTCATAAAAGTCCGGGTTCGAGTTCGGTGTTCGGTGCTTTCTTGGCACTTTTTGAAAGGCTGCAAAGCAGCCAATCAACAAGCATCATACTACTTGCCCCAAGAGGCCATCACAGCCTTGCCTACTATTGTCATGGCTGTGATTGGCCAGTGCAGCATGTGACCCAGCCTCTATATAAGCTTGGGTCACGTAGCGCTGCACGTCACTCTGCTGATACAAATGTAGGGAGAGGTTGCAGCTGCGACGTTAGGGCGAGATTAGGCAGTGATTAACTCCTCCAAAAGACTTCATTCAGAGATCGATCTACAGCTGTGGATCATTGAACTGCTGCTATTCAATTGCTCAGTGTTTTTAGGGTGCCCAGAGCGTTTTTCAGTCACTTTTTTCTCGGGTGATCGGCGGCCATTTTGTGGCTTGCTTGTGCGCCAGCACAAGCTGCCACCAAGTACATTTAACCATCAATAGTGTGGTTATTTTTTGCTATATCCTACATCAGGGTCAAGCTGTCATCAAGTGCATTTAACCATCAATAGTGTGGTTATTTTTTGGCCATATACTACATCAGGGGCAAGCTGAGCCTGTCCCCCAAGTGCATTTAACCATTAATAGTGTGGTTATTTTTTGCTATATCCTACATCAGGGTCAAGCTTTCATCAAGTGCATTTAACCATCAATAGTGTGGTTATTTTTTGGCCATATACTACATCAGGGGCAAGTTGAGCCTGTCACCCAGCGCCTAAAAAATAGGCCTCACATTTATATTCATCCAAATCTGTCATTACTGTTTTAGCTGGTCAAGTTATTTTTAGTGTCCGTCAAAGCACAGTTTTTGTTCTGGGTTGAAAAACAATTCCCAATTTTGCAATTCTCAAAATTAGTGGTTTCTGCTGTATCAGGCCTACTTTAAATCTATCCCTAAAAGGGTAGATTAGATTCAAGGTGCTGATAGGGTCATTCTCAAGAACTTCACACACACGCTACAGTGCAGATCCAAGTCTAATTCTGTGATTAAACGTATACCTGTCACCCAGCGCCTAAAAAATAGGCCTCACATTTATATTCATCCAAATCTGTCATTACTGTTTTAGCTGGTCAAGTTATTTAGTGTCCGTCAAAGCACAGTTTTTGTTCTGGGTTGAAAAACAATTCCCAATTTTGCAATTCTCAAAATTAGTGGTTTCTGCTGTATCAGGCCTACTTTAAATCTATCCCTAAAAGGGTAGATTAGATTCAAGGTGCTGATAGGGTCATTCTCAAGAACTTCACATACACGCTACAGTGCAGATCCAAGTCTAATTCTGTCGGTAAACGTATACCTGTCACCCAGCGCCTAAATAATAGGCCTCAAATTTGTATTCAGCTAAATCTGTCATTACTGGTGTGCCTGTATTAGTGTAATACGGTACCTAAATAGATAGCCAGATAGTGTTAGGTGTCTGTAAAAAAAGGCCTGATTTTGAATTCAATACATTGGCCCGAATAATATTTTTCTTATTGTGGTGAACGGTAACAATGAGGAAAACATCTAGTAAGGGACGCGGACATGGTCGTGGTGGTGTTAGTGGACCCTGTGGTGCTAGGAGAGGAAGTGGCCGTTCTGCCACAGCCACACGTCCTAGTGTACCAACTACCTCAGGTCCCAGTAGCCGCCAGAATTTACAGGGAAATTTGGTGAGGCCCAATGCCGTTCTAAGGATGGTAAGGCCTGAGCAGGTACAGGCATTAGTCAATTGCGTGGCCGACAGTGCATCCAGCACGTTCACATTATCTCCCACCCAGTCTTCTGCAGAAAGCGCACAGATGGCGCATGAAAACCAAGCCAATCAGTCTGTCACATCACCCCCATGCATATCAGGGAAACTGTCTGAGCCTCAAGTTATGCAGCAGTCTCTTATGCTGTTTGAAGACTCTGCTGGCAGGGTTTCCCAAGGGCATCCACCTAGCCCTTCCCCAGGGGTGGAAGAGATAGAATGCACTAACGCACAACCACTTATGTTTCCTAATGATGAGGACATGGGAATACCACCTCAGCACGTCTCTGATGATGACGAAACACAGGTGCCAACTGCTGCGTCTTTCTGCAGTGTGCAGACTGAACAGGAGGTCAGGGATCAAGACTGGGTGGAAGACGATTCAGGGGACGATGAGGTCCTAGACCCCCCATGGAATGAAGGTCGTGCCACTGACTTTCACAGTTCGGAGGAAGAGGCAGTGGTGAGACCGAGCCAACAGCGTAGCAAAAGACAAAGAGGGATCAGTGGGCAAAATCAGAACACCCGCCGCCAAGAGACTCCGCCTGCTACTGACCGCCGCCATCTGGGACCGAGCACCCCAAAGGCAGCTTCAAGGAGTTCCCTGGCATGGCACTTCTTCAAACAATGTGCTGACGACAAAACCTGAGTGGTTTGCACGCTGTACCATCAGAGCCTGAAGCGAGGCATTAACGTTCTGAACCTTAGCACAACCTGCATGACCAGGCACCTGCATGCAAAGCATGAACTGCAGTGGAGTAAACACCTTAAAAACAAGGAAGTCACTCAGGCTCCCCCTGCTACCTCTTCTGCTGCTGCCGCCTTGGCCTCTTCTGCTGCTGCCGCCTCGGCCTCTTCCTCCGCCTCTGGAGGAACGTTGGCACCTGCCGCCCAGCAAACATGGGATGTACCTCCAACACCACCACCTGCGTCACCAAGCATCTCAACCATGTCACACGGCAGCGTTCAGCTCTCCATCTCACAAACATTTGAGAGAAAGCGTAAATTCCCACCTAGCCACCCTCGATCCCTGGCCCTGAATGCCAGCATTTCTAAACTACTGGCCTATGAAATGCTGTCATTTAGGCTGGTGGACACAGATAGCTTCAAACAGCTCATGTCGCTTGCTGTCCCACAGTATGTTGTTCCCAGCCGGCACTACTTCTCCAAGAGAGCCGTGCCTTCCCTGCACAACCAAGTATCCGATAAAATCAAGTGTGCACTGAGCAACGCCATCTGTGGCAAGGTCCACCTAACCACAGATACGTGGACCAGTAAGCACGGCCAGGGATGCTATATCTCCCTAACTGCACAATGGGTAAATGTAGTGGTGGCAGGGCCCCAGGCGGAGAGCTGTTTGGCGCACGTCCTTCCGCCGCCAAGGATCGCAGGGCAACATTCTTTGCCTCCTGTCTCCTCCTCCTCCTCCTACTCAGCTTCCTCCTCCTCTTCTTCCACCTGCTCATCCAGTCAGCCACACACCTTTACCACCAACTTCAGCACAGCCCGGGGTGAACGTCAGCAGGCCGTTCTGAAACTCATATGTTTGGGGGACAGGCCCCACACCGCACAGGAGTTGTGGGAGGGTATAGAACAACAGACCGACGAGTGGTTGCTGCCGGTGAGCCTCAAGCCCGGCTTGGTGGTGTGCGATAATGGGCGAAATCTCGTTGCAGCTCTGGGACTAGCCAGTTTGACGCACATCCCTTGCCTGGCGCATGTGCTGAATTTGGTGGTGCAGAAGTTCATTCGCAACTACCCCGACATGTCAGAGCTGCTGCATAAAGTGCGGGCCGTCTGTTCGCGCTTCCGGCGTTCACATCCTGCCGCTGCTCGCCTCTCTGCGCTACAGCGTAACTTCGGCCTTCCCGCTCACCGCTTCATATGCGACGTGCCCACCAGGTGGAACTCCACCTTGCACATGCTGGACAGACTGTGCGAGCAGCAGCAGGCCATAGTGGAGTTTCAGCTGCAGCACGCATGGGTCAGTCGCACTGCGGAACAGCACCACTTCACCACCAATGACTGGGCCTCCATGCGAGACCTGTGTGCCCTGTTGCGCTGTTTCGAGTACTCCACCAACATGGCCAGTGGCGATGACGCCGTTATCAGCGTTACAATACCACTTCTATGTCTCCTTGAGAAAACACTTAGGGCGATGATGGAAGAGGAGGTGGCCCAGGAGGAGGAGGAGGAGGAAGAGGGGTCATTTTTAGCACTTTCAGGCCAGTCTCTTCGAAGTGACTCAGAGGGAGGTTTTTTGCAACAGCAGAGGCCAGGTACAAATGTGGCCAGACAGGGCCCACTACTGGAGGACGAGGATGAGGAGGAGGTGGAGGAGGATGAGGATGAAGCAGGTTCACAGCGGGCTGGCACCCAACGCAGCTCGGGCCCATCACTGGTGCGTGGCTGGGGGGAAACGCAGGACGATGACGATACGCCTCCCACAGAGGACAGCTTGTCCTTACCTCTGGGCAGCCTGGCACACATGAGCGACTACATGCTGCAGTGCCTGCGCAACGACAGCAGAGTTGCCCACATTTTAACGTGTGCGGACTACTGGGTTGCCACCCTGCTGGATCCACGGTACAAAGACACATCGTCCATCTTACTTCATGCACTGGAGCGTGATAGTAAGATGCGCGAGTACAAGCGCACGTTGGTAGACGCGCTACTGAGAGCATTCCCAAATGTCACAGGGGAACCAGTGGAAGCCCAAGGCGAAGGCAGAGGAGGAGCAAGAGGTCGCCAACGCAGCTGTGTCACGGCCAGCTCCTCTGAGGGCAGGGTTAGCATGGCAGAGATGTGGAAAAGTTTTGTCATCACGCCACAGCTAACTGCACCACCACCTGATACGGAACGTGTTAGCAGGAGGCAACATTTCACTAACATGGTGGAACAGTACCTGTGCACACCCCTCCACGTACTGACTGATGGTTCGGCCCCATTCAACTTCTGGGTCTCCAAATTGTCCACGTGGCCAGAGCTAGCCTTTTATGCCTTGGAGGTGCTGGCCTGCCCGGCGGCCAGCGTTTTGTCTGAACGTGTATTCAGCACGGCAGGGGGCGTCATTATAGACAAACGCAGCCGCCTGTCTACAGCCATTGTGGACAAGCTGACGTTCATAAAAATGAACCAGGCATGGATCCCACAGGACTTGTCCATCCCTTGTGCAGATTAGACATTAACTACCTCCCCTTAACCATATATTATTGTACTCCAGGGCACTTCCTCATTCAATCCTATTTTTATTTTGCCATTATATTGCGGGGCAACCCAAAGTTGAATGAACCTCTTCTCTGTCTGGGTGCCGGGGCCTAAATATGTAACAGTGGCCTGTTCCAGTGGTGGGTGACGTGAAGCCTGATTCTCTGCTATAACATGAAGACTGATTCTGTGCTGATATGAAGCCAGATTCTCTGTTACGGGACCTCTCTCCTCTGTCTGGGTGCCTGGGCCTAAATGTGTGACAGTGGCCTGTTCCAGTGGTGGGTGACGTGAAGCCTGATTCTCTGCTATGACATGAAGACTGATTCTGTGCTGACACGAAGCCAGATTCTCTGTTACGGGACCTCTCTCCTCTGTCTGGGTGCCAGGGCCTAAATGTGTGACAGTGGCCTGTTCCAGTGGTGGGTGACGTGAAGCCTGATTCTCTGCTATGACATGAAGACTGATTCTGCGCTGACATGAAGCCAGATTCTCTGTTACGGGACCTCTCTCCTCTGTCTGGGTGCCAGGGCCTAAATGTGTGACAGTGGCCTGTTCCAGTGGTGGGTGACGTGAAGCCTGATTCTCTGCTATGACATGAAGACTGATTCTGTGCTGAAATGAAGCCAGATTCTCTGTTACGGGACCTCTCTCCTCTGTCTGGGTGCCAGGGCCTAAATGTGTGACAGTGGCCTGTTCCAGTGGTGGGTGACGTGAAGCCTGATTCTCTGCTATGACATGAAGACTGATTCTGTGCTGAAATGAAGCCAGATTCTCTGTTACGGGACCTCTCTCCTCTGTCTGGGTGCCGGGGCCTAAATATGTGACAGTGGCCTGTTCCAGTGGTGGGTGACGTGAAGCCTGATTCTCTGCTATGACATGAAGACTGATTCTGTGCTGACGTGAAGCCAGATTCTCTGTTACGAGACCTCTCTTCTCAGTCTGGGTGCCGGGGCCTAAATATGTGACAGTGGCCTGTTCCAGTGGTGGGTGACGTGAAGCCTGATTCTCTGCTATGACATGAAGACTGATTCTCTGCTGACATGAAGCCAGATTCTCTGCTATGGCATGAAGAGACTGATTTTCTGCTGACATGAAGCCAGATTCTCTGCTATGGCATGAAGAGACTGATTCTCTGCTGACGTGAAGCCCGATTCTCTGCTATGGTACCTCTGTCCAATTGATATTGGTTAATTTTTATTTTTTTTATTTTTATTTTAATTCATTTCCCCATCCACATTTGTTTGCGGGGGATTTACCTACATGATGCTGCCTTTTGCAGCCCTCTAGCTCTTTCCTGGGCTGTTTTACAGCCTTTTTAGTGCCGAAAAGTTCGGGTCCCCATTGACTTCAATGGGGTTCGGGTTCAGGACGAAGTTCGGGTCGGGTTCGGATCCCGAACCCAAACATTTCCGGGAAGTTCGGCCGAACTTCTCGAACCCGAACATCCAGGTGTTCGCTCAACTCTAATGAAGACTGATTCTCTGCTGACATGAAGCCTGAATCTCTGTTATGGGACCTCTCTCCTCTGCCTGGGTGCCTGGGCCTAAATATGTGACAGTGGCCTGTTCCAGTGGTGGGTGACGTGAAGCCTGATTCTCTGCTATGACATAAAGACTGATTGTCTGCTGACATGAAGCCTGAATCTCTGTTATGGGACCTCTCTCCTCTGCCTGGGTGCCTGGGCCTAAATATGTGACAATGGACTGTTCCAGTGGTGGGTGACGTGAAGCCTGATTCTCTGCTATGACATGAAGACTGATTCTCTGCTGACATGAAGCCTGAATCTCTGTTATGGGACCTCTCTCCTCTGTCTGGGTGTCGGGGCCTAAAAATATCTGACAGTGGCCTGTTCCAGTGGTGGGTGACGTGAAGCCTGATTCTCTGCTATGACATGAAGACTGATTCTCTGCTGACATGAAGCAAGATTCTCTGTTACGGGACCTCTCTCCTCTGTCTGGGTGCCTAGGCCTAAATATCTGACAATGGACTGTTCCAGGGTTGGGTGACGTAAAGCCTGATTCTCTGCTATGACATGCAGACTGATTCTCTGCTGACATGAAGCCAGATTCTCTGTTATGGGACCTCTCTCCTCTGCCTGGGTGCCAGGGCCTAAATATCTGACAATGGACTGTTCCAGGGTTGGGTGACGTAAAGCCTGATTCTCTGCTATGACATGCAGACTGATTCTCTGCTGACATGAAGCCAGATTCTCTGTTACGGGACCTCTCTCCTCTGCCTGGGTGCCTGGGCCTAAATATCTGACAATGGACTGTTCCAGTGTTGGGTGACGTAAAGCCTGATTCTCTGCTATGACATGCAGACTGATTCTCTGCTGACATGAAGCCAGATTCTCTGTTACCGGACCTCTCTCCTCTGCCTGGCTGCCTGGGCCTAAATATCTGACAATGGACTGTTCCAGTGTTGGGTGACGTAAAGCATGATTCTCTGCTAGGACATGCAGACTGATTCTCTGCTGACATGAAGCCAGATTCTCTGTTACGGGACCTCTCTCCTCTGCCTCGGTGCCTGGGCTTAAATATCTGACAATGGACTGTTCCAGTGTTGGGTGACGTAAAGCATGATTCTCTGCTATGACATGCAGACTGATTCTCTGCTGACATGAAGCCTGAATCTCTGTTATTGGACCTCTCTCCTCTGCCTGGGTGCCTGGGCCTAAATATCTGACAATGGACTGTTCCAGTGTTGGGTGACGTAAAGCATGATTCTCTGCTAGGACATGCAGACTGATTCTCTGCTGACATGAAGCCAGATTCTCTGTTACGGGACCTCTCTCCTCTGCCTGTGTGCCTGGGCCTAAATATCTGACAATGGACTGTTCCAGTGTTGGGTGACGTAAAGCATGATTCTCTGCTATGACATGCAGACTGATTCTCTGCTGACATGAAGCCAGATTCTCTGTTACGGGACCTCTCTCCTCTGCCTGGGTGCCGGGGCCTAAATATATGACAATGGACTGTCACAATGGTGGGTGACGTGAAGCCAGATTCTCTGCTATGGCATGAAGAGACTGATTCTCTGCTGACGTGAAGCCAGATTCTCTGCTATGGGACCTCTCTCCAATTGATATTGGTTAATTTTTATTTATTTTATTTTTATTTTTATTCATTTCCCTATCCACATTTGTTTGCAGGGGATTTACCTACATGTTGCTGCCTTTTGCAGCCCTCTAGCTCTTTCCTGGGCTGTTTTACAGCCTTTTTAGTGCCGAAAAGTTCGGGTCCCCATTGACTTCAATGGGGTTCGGGTTCGGGACGAAGTTCGGGTCGGGTTCGGATCCCGAACCCGAACATTTCCGGGAAGTTCGGCCGAACTTCTCGAACCCGAATATCCAGGTGTTCGCTCAACTCTACTAGAGACTCCAGTGGCATTGAATCACATGGTACAAAACTTTTGAAGCATTGTACTGATGAGGCGTAGTACTGCTCACTCAACCATATGCCACGCACATCAACCAAATGTGAAGTGAGGAGTACCGTCATTGACTTCATCGGTGCAATGTGCATGCTCCTATTGCCACTGGTCACAGACCTGGCTTATGCCAGTTACAATTTCATTTATTATACTTAGCAGGGATGGATGGGTTGGATATGGGAAGGGTTGAAACCCTAAACCCCTGTTTCATTTGTTGGACCGAGGTACAATGTGCCCACCACAGGAAGATATGGTGAAAACTGGATGATAAAAATAAAATAATCTAATAAGTCCTGATACTGTGAACAGTGGTCTTAGTTAAGACGTGAGGATGCAATGGACGATAAGTCTCAAAAACATTGATTTCCACATCCAATGTCAATCTATTGCATTAATTACTGCCATTTTCTACTGTACCCTGATCTGTTGTATTAATTATTGATGTCAATCAGAAATCGTACTTGTGTTAACTGTATAGGGTGCTGTTTAGAGGAGTAATGAGGTCATGATTTTCATTACTCCCTTTAAACACTTCCTTCATATTCTGTCATTGATTGACATAAAACTTGATTACATCTTCTTCCAAACAACCCTTTAACCTCAGCTGTCGATAAAGTCAGGAATATTTTTTTTCAGCTTAACCAGTTTTACTGTACAATTACTTTTATACTTATTAAAGTGAATTTATTTTCTAGACATCAGGACATGTCACCTTGTCAAGTGCTTGGCTTATAACATAAAACAATCAGTTCTAAGATCTCTGCAGACTTTTTTTGCCATGTGTCGGGTTGAATGTTAAAATGTTTACAGTAGGCAGTAAAGAAATATCTGACTGTGTGGCCGTCAAATAGCAAAGATGTCCGAAGGATGTACTGTTCAGGTGCTTCCATATGTCTTTCTCAAGAACACTATACATATATATCATGTAATGTGATTATTAATTGAAATTAGGAAATCATAGACACTGCAGTTGACTGATTACTTGCTACTAGTAACTTTTATACAATATGAAAATGTCCTGTAAATGATATATAATCTATACAGTTCTGTTTTAAACACTAAAGTCAGGCACTAACGGGGCAGAGTTACTAACCTTGTCTAAGGGTCTGTTCATTTAGCAAATTTTGACTCTGAAACCGTCATTGGTTTCCACAGTGGTAGTTCACTTTAAATGCCACAGACCTGCTTACGGCTAAGCTTAATTGATAGGAGCTAAGCGGTAAGCTATTGAGGCTTCAAGTGGCAGCTGTTCCCACACTATGCTAAGAAGGGACATGTCTGCGACTTTAAAGCGCCAGCCCCTGAATTGCAGAACTGTCTCAAATTGAAAACAATGGTCTAATCCCTTCTTCAGGTATCTTCTGTTTGTCATTTTAGGTCACCTGTATACATTGGGTAAAGCAAGGTTTTTAATTGATTCTCTAACTTCATATAACAGCTTAGTGATGTCTATACCTGGCTGCATTTCTGCAGTATGAGGTAACTGTTCATGCTTTATGCTTACTGACCTTTAGGTGGGGCTAGAAAGGGCCATTAGAGTAGAAAACACTTTGTTTTGGAAGATCAGCTCCATTGAAGACATCAGGGTAAGATATCTTGCTACCATCACATCTCTTTGTATCATATGGGTGTCGGCCGAGTGCCATGTTGGGCACTGGTCGATGGAGCTCGCCCATTTGTCTGCACAACTCTCGTGACTGTTACTTTACTTTATTTTTGTATACCTTTGTGTGTATATATAGCACACCATTGTTTTTCTTGTGAAATTCCCAATAAGTATGATGTGTCACATGACCCTCTTCCTATTGACAAAACTAAAGTTGGATTCAAAATGGCCAACTTCAAAATGGCCGCCATGGTCACCACCCATCTTGAAAAGTTTCCCCCCTCACATATACTAATGTGCCACAAACAGGAAGTTACTATCACCAACCATTCCCATTTTATTAAGGTGTATCCATATAAATGGCCCACCCTGTATATTGTAGTAAGGTGAACAGAAATTTGTATGGTAAAGTCCTGGAAGGGGTGTAAATCCCACCCAGGTTCCTCAACTGGGTGAGGTAAATGAAATCCAGAAAGTTAAAATGGTCTCAGCAATGTGTAGGTTTAGTTTATGGGCGGGATTTTATTGGACTGGGGAAGGTAGACTTGGTAGAGGGTCCTCCCCAGTTCCCAGTCTCACCTTACCCAGTGAGCTATAACTGGGGTTTGCCTGTATTGCCGGAGTGTAATGAAAAATAAAGCATAATTTGGACTTTAGCCCTGTGGTCTGCAAGAGAATCTGTCACCACCGACCCCTGCTTGAGAGAGCAATCCCTTACAATATACATATACAGGTGAAACTCTAAAAATTAGAATATCGAGCAAAAGTCCATTTATTTCAGTAATGCAATATAAAAGGAATTGCATTAATGCAGCTTAAAATTAGAATTTTGTGAAAAGGTTCAATATTCTAGGCTCAAAGTGTCACACTCTAGTCAGCTAATTAATCCATAGCCCCTGAGCAAAAGGTACCTCAACATTGTGACTTTGGGATTTCATAAGCTATAAGCCATAATTTTCCAAATTATAACGAATAAAGGCTTGAAATATCTCGCTTTGCATGTAATGAGTCTATCTCATATGTTAGTTTCACCTTTTAAGTTGGATTACTGAAATAAATGAAATTTGCACGATATTCTAATTTTTCGAGTTTCACCTGTATATATTTTTTTTTAACATAGATTAGTAAATTCTTTATGCACAAGTCGTGTTAAGTCTTTAAGATCTAACGATAATACAATTAGTACCAGAATTAGGGCTTGGGCAAAAAAAGTTGATATGAGTAGTTGTCTATTAGACAAGGGAAGGGTGTCAGTTTAAACTATCACATGGGAGCTCTACAAGCTAAATATATATCCGTAGAGTTCATTGACGCAGTCTGATAGTCTGCAGGAACTTGGGCAGTTGAGAGTCTGCCCATTGTAGATATTTGAGTTCATCCAATAGTTAATAAGGAAACATCATGAAAATGCATCTGTGTAGTTTTAAGTTTTTAGTGCCCTGGTGCAGTAGATCCATGACATGCGTTAGAGACTGGAAAATGAAAATATTTATGGAGTTAAAAAGTTAGGTAAAAATAAGGGTTAAGGGAACAGTGTATAGATTCCTTTGACTGTGGGTCCTTTTAAGCGGGGCTTTGACTGTCCATATAGGTAAACTGCCAGCCTTTCCCAGATTCTGTACTTGGGATGAGTTCGTATGAGAACACATGTATTTTGATTTTGAGTCTGTGCAGTTCAAAAAAAGAGAGGGGGAGAGTTCCGGGGACTAAATAACAGTATACTGCTATAAAAGAAAATGTAGTGATGAATCATTTTTATTTGTTTAATACAGATTACCGTATATACAAGAAGAAACAGAGTGAAGATTAATTATAGTTTTCTTTCTTTCACATACAAGGCTACGTTCTTAACTCTTAGGTTGAACGTGCAGCATGTATAGAGGGAAAAAAAGGAAAAAAAACTGTATTCATATACAGTATATGTGATTTTAATGATGATTGTATATAATATGGGGTATCCTTTATATAATGATTAAATCCATGTGGCATTGTATTGATCTTGTTTTTCTGCTTTTTTTAAAACCGCATTTGCATTTGTTTGTATAACTTTCTGTTTGTCGGACGGAAGATAAGAAAAATTTATATTATTAGCCAGAAGGAGGCAATTGAGTTTATAATATGTCTCTCTTAGTGAAACTATGGGTGTGCCTATGAATATCTGTGTGCGAATGCGTAATTGAGCTATACTTGTATGATGAGAGAACATCATGGAGAAGAACTGCACCATGAGCTCTCCACTGAGACTAGAATGGAGTGGTAAGAGGAGGTCCTCCTCCTTTCTCTTCATTTACACCCCATTCCCTATGTTAACTCCTATCTCACTCATGTATATACTACTGCAGACAGTTACAACCACTATTTCCTCATGTACCTCACCCAATAACCATTAAATATTACTGACCACATATATCTGTACACACTGCATCTATTATACCTTGTGCCTTACATATTAGTACACTGCTGTATATACTAGCCAGTAAAGGGTAGTGGGAGGGGCTATGAATGGGGCATGGGTCCCAATTTAGATTCTTGCTATGGGGCCCAGTGATTTCTATGTATTCCTCAGCTCTGAAACCTGTATTTAGGATTGTGATTACACCTGCAATCCCCTCATACATCAACACGGAGGAAGGAGGGATTAGAGACTGTGCGTGCTAGACAAAGTCACAAAGAGTGGACAGTGAACTTTTTTCTTTTGTACTACGTACATCTGGGGAGAAGAGTTCATGTGACCCATTTTGTATTCAACCTGTTTTTTATGATATCGTGCCTTTGAAGCATACCTGATTTTTTTAAAAAGGTTTGCATAATGGCTGTGCTTGTTTGTACAATCATAACTGTAACATAGGTTATAAGGCCGAAAAAGACATCTGTCCATCCAGTTCAGCCTGTTATCCTGCAAGTTGATCCGAGGAAGGCAAAAAAAAAAAACTGTAAGTTAGAAGCCAATTTTCTCCACTTAAGGGGAAAAAAATTCTTTCCCGACTCCAATCAAGCAATCAGAATAACTCCCTGGATAAACGACCCCTCTCTAGTAGCTATAGCCTGTAATATTATTACACTCCAGAAATACATCCAGGCCCCTCTTGAATTCCTTTATTGTACTTACCATCACCGTGTGGTCTGACTAGTGATTTGTAAAGTGGTAGGACTATGTTCCCATCACGGGCATCTATGCCCCTTTTAATGCAAGCCATTATCTTATTGGCCTTGGCAGCAGCTGCCTGACACTGGTTTCTACAGCTTAGTTTTCTGTTCACCAAAATTCCTAGGTTCTTTTTCATGTCATTGTTACTCAGTGTTTTACCATTTAATATGTACTGGTGACTTGCATTATTCCTTCCCATATGCATAACCTTACATTTGTCAGTGTTAAACCTCATCTGCCACTTCTCTGCCCAAGCCTCCAATCTATCCAGATCCCTCTGTAGTAGTATACTGTCCTCTTTCGTGTTAATTACTTTACACAGTTTAGTGTCATCTGCAAACAGTGATATTTTACTGTGAAAGCCTTCTACAAAATCATTAATAAATATATTGAAGAGAATAGGGCCCAATACTAACCCTGAGGTACTCCACTAGTGACAGTGACCCAATCTGAGTGTTTACTATTAATAACCACCCTCTGTTTTCTATCACTGAGCCAGTTACTTACCCACATACAGAAATTTTCTCTCCGTCCAAGCATTCTCATTTTATATACTAACCTTTTATGCAGTACAGTGTCAAATGCTTTGGAGAAGTCCAGATATACGACATCCATTGATTCGCCGCTGTCAAGTCTAGAACTTACCTCCTCATAGAAACTGATTAAATTAGTTTGACATGACCGATCCCTTATGAAGCCATGCTGATATGGGGTTATTTGCTTATTTTCATTGAGGTACTCCAAGATAGCATCTCTTAGAAAACCTTCAAACAGTTTACCCATGACAGATGTTAAACTTACCGGCCTATAGTTTCCATGCTCTGTTTTTGGACCTTTTTGAATATTGCACCACATTTGCTATGCGCCAATCCTGTGGAACACTCCCTGTCAGTATAGAGTCCTTAAATATCAGAAATAAGGGCCTGGCTATGACATTACTTAATTCTCTTAGGATATGGGGTGTATGCCATCTGGTCCTGGTGATTTGTCTATTTTAATCTTTTTAAGATGCCACTGTACTTCTTCCTGGGTCAGACAGGGCACTTTTAATGGGGAGTTTACTTTTACATTCTGCATTTCATCTGACAGTTTATTTGCCTCAGTTAATACAGCGGAAAAAAATATATTTAATAGCTTTATTTTCTCCTCATCGCTCTGTGCAACTCCCCCCTCATTACTCTGTAAAGGGTTTATACTTTTTACCATTTATATAATTGAAGAACATTTTAGGGTTAGTTTTGCTCTCTTTGGCAATTAATCTCTCGGTCTCTAGTTTGGCTGCTTTTATTCGTTTTTTCACATTTTAAAAAATTTTCCTTATAGTTTTTCAGGGCTTTCTCGCTACCCTCCTGTTTTAGTGATTTAAATGCTTTTTTATTGTTATTTATTGCTTTCTTTACATTTCTATTTATCCAAATTGTTGTTTTTTTGTTCCTTAATCTTTTATTTCCATAAAGGTATTTACCTCTCACAATTAGATTTTAGGATGCTTTTAAAAATATCCAATTTTGTGGCTGTATTTTTATTTTTGAGGACTTCGTCCCAGTTAGTTAGGCCTATGGCCTCTCTTAGTTGGCTAAATTTAGCTTTTTTGAAGTTTGGTATTTTTGTTCCTCCCTGAACAAACACTCTTTTGAATGACAATTGAAAGGTTATTACTTTATGGTCACTATTTCCCAGGTGTCCCCCAACCTGCACATCTGTTGTTTTGTCAGGTCTATTGGTTAATACTAAGTCCAGTATGGCCTTCCCTCCAGTCGGGTTCTGAACCAGTTGGGAAAGGTAATTGTCTTTGGTTTTTGCCAAGAACCTGTTTCCTTTATGAGATGTACAGGTTTCAGTTTCCCAATCTATATCTGGGTAGTTGAAGTCCCCCATAATAACCACCTCATTATGATCTGCCGCCTCGTCTATCTCGTTTAGTAGTAGATTTTCTGTAGACTCTGGTATATTAGGTGGTTTATAATAAACTCCTATTAGTATTTTATTATTGTTTTTGCTTCCATGTATTTCTACCCACAATGACTCCACATGTTCATATCCCTCACTTATATCTTCTCAGACTGTGGGCTTTAGACTGGACTTTACATAACAGCAGACCCCTCCCCCTCTCTCCTCATTTGTGAAGGAACAGTTCTGTTTGGGCTTCTCTAATTTTTCTTAAGCCATTTTTACTACCTGTTTCAGCTGCAAAGCTAGATGCATTTCACTCAGAAGCAGGGGACGTATCTCCTCTATAGAAGTCTGCCAGCACTATACTGCTGTGACATCCTTTCCCTTACTACTGACTATGTTTGTTTTCAGCTCTGGCGCTCACACAACAGATAAGGAGGGAAAAATCACACTGACAGTCACACAGGAGACTCCTGTGATGTTCAGAAAATGATGATGTCACTAGGAGGTGGAGCTGTACTAGGGGGAATTCTTGTCTCCATCTGGTGTGCATGCGATGTCTAGCCAACAAGTGATGCCCTGGTTGTGGCCTGTATAGGAGGGTGTGCTGCAGTCTTGTAATGTGAGTCGGCTGAGGGACTGACAAGTAGGCTTAATGAAGGGAGTCAGGAGAAGTGTCACCCAGGAGAAGAGTGGAGAAGATAGAGCTGGCTTGCCAGAGAGAGAGAGTGGTGCAAAAGGTACCAGCAGCATCTAAACCATAACCTTGTGTTATGCACTTTTTACTTGTACAGTGAATTGCAACCACTAGTCTTATGCACCTCTATAGAATGAGGCCTGTTTATTTTTGATCCATACTGACTGCTTATTATAAATGAAGCAAGAGCCACTGAAAAGAACATCTCCCACACCAGTGATCTTGAAACGGCCATAACAGCTAATGATCAGTGCGTATAAAAGTCAGACACTTAGCGATTAGTTGATTGACGGCTGCTTCTGTATTTATTCATAGGATATGATTGTAAATATGTTCTGTCATAGACAGTGTGACTTGATTCTGTATATGCTGTGCAATAAGGCATTTTAATAGCAGAATTCATAGAGTAACAGTGGTTCAGTGCAGCATTACCTCTACTTACTACAGTGATGGTGATTCATACATTATTGTTAGAGATGAGCGAAGTTATGAAATATTTGATTCGGCTGCTTCGATGAATTTCACATAGAAATTCGATGCGTGGTGAATAACTTCTAAATAAAAAAAAAGACCCCTATGGCCCAGAATATCTTAAATCAATATAATGGTTCCAATTACGACAGGCTATCAAAATTTAGTTTTTGGCCTTAAATATAACACTTTAAAATATAACCTTTATTTTTCTATTAGTAAAATAAAAAACAAAAACTGCTCAAGTGAATTAAAAGTTTCAGACTGCACCTTATTATGCTTTTATGTTTTATTAATCATATATAGTGAGGGTATTTTATTCATCCCCTTACACTGGACTGGATTGTTTGTCACTACAATAGCAGCCAGCTGGTGTATAGCTACATAGTTATATCTTATAGATGAAATGCCACTCTATCTCTTGCAGCAGTATTGCTTGCTATATTGTTAATTATCTAACTATCTGGCTCTCCCTGTGCTGCTAAGGAAGCTACAATCCTTCTCTCATTGTCTAAATATAAAGATCCTCCTGCCTGGATCGGTATTAGGGGGTGCCTACAGCACGTCCCTCCAATCCTTCAGTGTACTGGGTGCCAAGCTGTTTATTTAAAAACTATAGTACACGCTCCCCCAACATGTTTCGCCGAGTAACACGGTATCTTCAGGGGTAAGGAGGGCAACCGCACACAGAGCTCTGGGAAGCTGTTCGTTCTCTTAGGAAGGCTCTACGTTACTACAGAAGTACATTTTATAATGCAGTTTATAACAAAATAAAAATAAAAATAATCCCCCCCCCAATCCAGAAAATGAGGATCCCATTCCACCATCCTAATGGAGCTGCAGATTAATCATGTGTCCTGATGCTCCGTTCAATCTCTGTGGGACGGACAGAGATAGCTGTTTATAGAAAATAGACCATACTATATATTAAGGAAAAAACAATAAGCGTATTGGTATTCTTTTAGCTTCTTTAGCATCAGGAAAACAAAAAAGTAAATTGAGATTAAAATCGAGAGACGTCCTTAAATATGTGCTGTAGAGCTGAATTAAATTTTATGCTTTTTTCCGATTTACATCAACATCCCTTAAAATAATCATTGATGAAGTTAGCTGTAATTTTGTAATGTATTCCTTTTACCTTTATTGCTCCTATCTTCCATTCTGTGCTCCTATCTTCCATTCTGAGCTGTGGTCACATGACCATGTCCATGCTGCTATTTAATTCCTGTAATGTTATGTCCATGGGTGTGTCTAGGTAGTGTCTATGTAACTAGCTGGGTAGGAGGAGCTATAGACTAGTTGGGCACTGTTGAGGCAATGCTGAAGCTGTGGCAGAAGGAGAAGGGTGGGTTTATTTGGATACAGGAACAGGAAGTACTACATACAGGATGGAAAAAAACTGAGTGATTTGTTTACATGGAGAAAAAAAGCATGGGGAAGATATACACTCACCTAAAGAATTATTAGGAACACCTGTTCTATTTCTCATTAATGCAATTATCTAGTCAACCAATCACATGGCAGTTGCTTCAATGCATTTAGAGATGTGGTCCTGGTCAAGACAATCTCCTGAACTCCAAACTGAATGTCAGAATGGGAAAGAAAGGTGATTTAAGCAATTTTGAGCGTGGCATGGTTGTTGGTGCCAGACGGGCCGGTCTGAGTATTTCACAATCTGCACAGTTACTGGGATTTTCACGCACAACCATTTCTAGGGTTTACAAAGAATGGTGTGAAAAGGGAAAAACATCCAGTATGCGGCAGTCCTGTGGGCAAAAATGCCTTGTGGATGCTAGAGATCAGAGGAGAATGGGCCGACTGATTCAAGCTGATAGAAGAGCAACGTTGACTGAAATAACTACTCATTACAACCGAGGTATGCAGCAAAGCATTTGTGAAGCCACAACACGCACAACCTTGAGGCGGATGGGCTACAACAGCAGAAGACCCCACCGGGTACCACTCATCTCCACTACAAATAGGAAAAAGAGGCTACAATTTGCACGAGCTCACCAAAATTGGACTGTTGAAGACTGGAAAAATGTTGCCTGGTCTGATGAGTCTCGATTTCTGTTGAGACATTCAAATGGTAGAGTCCGAATTTGGCGTAAACAGAATGATAACATGTATCCATCCTCTGATGGCTACTTCCAGCAGGATAATGCACCATGTCACAAAGCTCGAATCATTTCAAATTGGTTTCTTGAACATGACAATGAGTTCACTGTACTAAAATGGCCCCCACAGTCACCAGATCTCAACCCAATAGAGCATCTTTGGGATGTGGTGGAACGGGAGCTTCGTGCCCTGGATGTGCATCCCTCAAATCTCCATCAATTGCAAGATGCTATCCTATTAATATGGGCCAACATTTCTAAAGAATGCTATCAGCACCTTGTTGAATCAATGCCACGTAGAATTAAGGCAGTTCTGAAGGCAAAAGGGGTCCAAGTATGGTGTTAGTATGGGGTTCCTCTGTATGGATCAGATCACTAATATGATGCTCACAGGTTACAACAGTAGATCTCCAGCTCTCTGAGATTTCCTACCCCATATATAGACTGATGAGCAAAAGGGTAACAATGTTTTGAACTTTGACTTTCAGGCTCCATATCTCACCATATATTAGACACAAAAAATACCAAATTACGGCCCAGAATATTTCATATCACAAATCAATAAAAAAAAAAAAATAGCCAATGGCTATAGTGATTCTGTTTTTGGACTAGTGTATTTTAAAAAATAACCTTTATTATATTTATTTTTTAAAAAGCTTCATGAGCCTAACTTATTAAAAGAATATCAAAAACTATGTAGTGCTATCTTATAGTCATTTATTTTTAGTTATAGTAGGGGATGCACTGTAGGTGGGTGATGTGTTAAATGTAACACAAAACCCACTGTGAGAGAGAGACAGATTCTCTTATAGGGGAGAAGGAGAAAATGAGGGCTCTATCTTTTGTCAGTTGCTTTTCACTGCAATTAGTATAAGAAAAAGGAAGCTATTTTTTTATATTTTTTTATTATCTCTTTATTGAAGAATAGAGACATGTTACAGTTGCATTTGCGGAGCATAATGACATCAGAAAACTTGGATACATCGTAGACAAGCCACCATTCATTTTCTGTTTAAGGTTGTACAACAAGTAAGTCAAAAACAAAACATCCCCCCTCCCTTCCCCCCAATAGCAGAGAACTTATCAGGATAATGCCTAATTTCTGCACCATTCCAATGGGTCATAATAAGACAAGAAATCATAATTCACCAGGAGGTCCTCTGGGGCCTTAGACCTCCAGTTTGCCTAGTTTTCCTCCTAATTGTGCCTCTAAGTACCATGTGGTTTGAGTGAAGGGAGATATCAGTTCCTTATTCTCTCCCAGTGACAAGGCGGCTTCTATGAATTTTCTCCATTTTTTGACAAAGTTGCTTATTGATTTAACTTTATGTATTTCCATTTCTAATCTTTATAAGTGGAGCACTTGTTTCATGGTCCCTAACACTTCTTCCCACGCAGGGGATGAGCTCTGTAACCAATGCCTTAAAATAGACTTCTTAACTGACATAAGCAAGATATATACTCCCTTTTTAGATACCCCTGCTCCCTCTGCTTCTGTTTGGTCCCTCGGTATGTACTGAAAGATACATTGTTGTGGTTTGAGTGATACTTGTACCCCCCAAACAGTCTCAATATACACTGCTCAAAAAAATAAAGGGAACACTTAAACAACACAATGTAACTCCAAGTCAATCACACTTCTGTGAAATCAAGCTGTCCACTTAGGAAGCAACACTGAGTGACAATCAATTTCACATGCTGTTGTGCAAATGGGATAGACAACAGGTGGAAATTATAGCCAATTAGCAAGACACCCCCAATAAAGGAGTGGTTCTGCAGGTGGTAACCACAGACCACTTCTCAGTTCCTATGCTTCCTGGCTGATGTTTTTTTTCACTTTTGAATGCTGGCGGTGCTTTCACTCTAGTGGTAGCATGAGACGGAGTCTACAACCCACACAAGTGGCTCAGGTAGTGCAGCTTATCCAGGATGGCACATCAATGCGAGCTGTGGCAAGAAGGTTTGCTGTGTCTGTCAGCGTAGTGTCCAGAGCATGGAGGCGCTACCAGGAGACAGGCCAGTACATCAGGAGACGTGGAGGAGGCCATAGGAGGGCAACAACCCAGCAGCAGGACCGCTACCTCTGCCTTTGTGCAAGGAGGAACAGGAGGAGCACTGCCAGAGCCCTGCAAAATGACCTCCAGCAGGCCACAAATGTGCATGTGTCTGCTCAAACGGTCATAAACAGACTCCATGAGGGTGATATGAGGGCCCGACGTCCACAGGTGGAGGTTGTGCTTACAGCCCAACACCGTGCAGGACGTTTGGCATTTGCCAGAGAACACCAAGATTGGCAAATTCGCCACTGGCGCCCTGTGCTCTTCACAGATTAAAGCAGGTTCACACTGAGCACATGTGACAGACGTGACAGAGTCTGGAGACGCCGTGGAGAACGTTCTGCTGCCTTCAACATCCTCCAGCAATGCCAGCATGACCGTTTTGGCATTGGGTCAGTAATGGTGTGGGGTGACATTTCTTTGGAGGGCCGCACAGCCCTCCATGTGCTCGCCAGAGGTAGCCTGACTGCCATTAGGTACCGAGATGAGATCCTCAGACCCCTTGTGAGACCATATGCTGGTGCGGTTGGCCCTGGGTTCCTCCTAATGCAAGACAATGCTAGACCTCATGTGGCTGGAGTGTGTCAGCAGTTCCTGCAAGATGAAGGCATTGATGCTATGGACTGGCCTGCCCATTCCCCAGACCTGAATCCAATTGAGCACATCTGGGACATCATGTCTCGCTCTATCCACCAACGTCACGTTGCACCACAGACTGTCCAGGAGTTTGCAGATGCTTTAGTCCAGGTCTGGGAGGAGATCCCTCAGGAGACCGTCCGCTACCTCATCAGGAGCATGCACAGGCGTTGTAGGGAGGTCATACAGGCACGTGGAGGCCACACACACTACTGAGCCTCATTTTGACTTGTTTTTTCAGGACATTACATCAAAGTTGGATCAGCCTGTAGTGCGTTTTTCCACTTTAATTTTGAGTGTGACTCCAAATCCAGACCTCCATGGGTTAAAAAATGTGATTTCCATTTTTTTATTTTTGTGTGATTTTGTTGTCAGCAAATTCAACTATGTAAAGAACAAAGTATTTCAGAAGAATATTTAATTAACGAAGATCTAGGATGTGTTATTTTTGTGTTCCCTTTATTTTTTTGAGCAGTGTATTTCACAGCCTGTTCCCAAATGGGCCTTAAGTTTGGGCAATCCCACAAACCATGTAAAAGTCCCGCTTTAGATAGGGTGCATTTGGGACACTGCCTTAAATAGTGGGCCGGCGCATTTTTATAGGATAAGTCAAAAGCATATGTTGCCCTGTGCATTATTCTAAATTGGATTTCACGCCATTGTTCGTTGCTTTCCTTACATACTCATATCCATCCCTCACCTGCCTAGTTAAATTTAGGTCGTCAAGTTCCTTTTCCCAGGTAGAGAATGTATTTGCAACCAGAGGTAAATTTTTAGTATTGTGGAGTTTACGATACATATCTATCAGGGGGATCATAGATTTGTCAGAACCTAAAAACCTGGCTAATCTGTCTGTCTCCCCTAGCTGCTCAGCCTGCACTCTGCAGTAGGAGCAAATTTGCTGGAACGGAAGAAATGGGAACAGTTTATGCTGTATATAACATGGAGCTCGTCACATGTGATTAGCTTCTGTTTTGCATTATCCAAAATATTATGCAATTTGTGAATGCCTTTTTGTTTCCAGACTCTGTACATTTTGTTGTCTCTTCCCTGGGAAAAGGAGGGCAGCGTCCACAACGACATGTGAGGGGTGAGGTATACGGGCAGTCGGTAGATTTTTCGTACTGCCTTCCAAGCCATGATGGTGTCTCTCAGCAGTATTGATTGTTTGATTTGGGTCGGAATATCTGAGCCTAGTATGCAGTAGTGCTGGGAGATCACATGGGGCGGCTAATTCGCGCTCTATTCTTCCAGCTGAGAAGAAGGAGGTGCCCCACCTATCAGAACAAAGCTGCTAGGTTATAGTGGCGCATGTTTAGCAATTGAAGGTCCCCTCCTATTTTAAGATAGTCAATTTGTCATATGCTATGCGTGGTCTCTTTTTTTTCCAAAGGAAATTTGTGAATGCTGATTGCAATTTCCGTATGTCTGAGTGTTTTAATAAAAGTGGGATGGTTTGTAGGGGGTATAATAATTTTTAGAAGCTAGTCATTTTTTGTAAGTTGGGCCCTCCCATTTTGGGACAGAGGCAGATCTCCCCATCTTTCTAACTCTCTTGTGATCTTCTGGATTAGTGGCGAGTAGTTGAGTGAGTAGAGGGAGGTAGGGGAGTTTCCTATTTTTACTCCAAGGTAAGTGATGTAGTCGTGTCTTACCTCTACCCCGTAATGTTGATGGTTACCCGGTTGCCTTGGAGATCCCAGTCTATGGGCTCTTTCTACTATGAACTGGCCTTGGAGCCCCAGGGCCTGCGGTATTTCTGTAGCGCATATCTTGGCCAGATGGCTTGACGGAACTGACTCTGGTATGCCCACAATTCTGAGATTACTCCTTCTGGAGCGGTTTTCCAGGTCATCGATTTTTTACTTAAGGGCCTGAATGGATTCAAGTGCCTCCTGAGTTTGAGTATGGGCCTTCTCCAGGTCTTCCTCGACTCTGCACAATCTCTGCTCTAACTCTGTGATCTGTGAGTTATGATGTTGTACCTTGCTTTGGAGCTGTTGCAGGGCTGTGGAAACTGTGACTTCTAGTGTGGCCTTGATGTCTGGTGCCAGTAGTTTGGCCACCTCTATTGCCATATGTTTACAGGAGATGGATATATCCTGATCAGGGGACATCCCACCTTCCTCTTCACTTAATGCTGCGGCCGATGTGTCCGTTTGGCATTGAGGTGGTTGCGAGGCGGACCTCGTGAGCCTGCTGGCGTGCTCTGGAGTGGTCGCCATCTTACCCCGCTGTATTTTGTCAGCGCACTGCAGGAGTGCCGGGATTTTATGTGGGGAGCCGCACTTCAGCAGGAACTTGTCCATGTAGTGTACCGGACAGGTTGCGGTGAGTTTCGGGGAATTCGGTAACTTCGTGGTATGTGGGCTCCCTGATTTTCGGGTGGTAGCTGGTGGAGCTACTCACTCTCCCTTCTCCATACACGCGCGCCGGAACTGGGAGTCCCAAGGAAGCTATTTTAGCTAAATAGCTGCTATAATGTACCTTTTGTCTCTCAGGTGCTCTATTAGTTTATTAGAGCCTAAGCAGAAAGCATCTATATTGATTGTTGCTTTTTAAATAATTATTCTTAACAGCTTTATTATTAGCTGACTTAGTTGTCATAAATCAGTTCTTATAAATGCTAAGTAGCTACGTATACCCTAATGTTGTACTCATTAGCTGTCTATTCTGCCTATCTAACTGTCCACCTTTGCTGAATTTAAACTATCCATCTATCTTAACAATGCTTTCCCCTACAACTAAGTAGTTTATGTCTATGGAGCAGGGAGCGCCTACAGGTCGATTCCTGTATCTACGTACATAGCTTTTGTGAACTTTAAAAAAGCTAATTTACTGCTCCCCCAACATGTTTCACCACTGAATGTGGCGTCATCAGGGGATAGGAGCAAATGACACGAGCGCCCTTTTCCTAAAGGTTTTATTAGGGGGATAATGCCTCCCCTTAGCTTTCATGTCCATTCAGAGCGCGATCTGTCAAAACGACACTTAAAAAACAAGAACAACATGATACAGTAGGAAACAGACAACAGACTCATCAAAATATGAGAGAATTAAACACAAATGCCATTCCTATGGCATCTTTTGGTGTCTTGCCATTTTTCTCTTCTGTTCAGCCAACCAACTCAATAATGGAACAGTGACAAAATTTGAATCCACAGCAAACTTCAATAACTGGAAATACATTGATACAAAAATCCAATAATGGACAAAAATACAACTATTGCCCCCCTTTTTTTAGGCCATCCAGGAGTGCAGTTGCGAGACCGAGAGAAATGGGGATACAACAAATATTATCCAAATTAGATAAGGATAAGCGAGAAAACAGGCAGATTATAAATCTAACATCACAGACTTTAATGGAATCTGAAGAATCCCTTTTATCAAAAGGCCTTACTTTTACACCTGTACCATTATATGATAAATTCACATGGATAGAAGACATCAATTTGTTCGCACGGAAGTTGGCACTTCATAAAACATACTCATATTTGGAACATGATGTCAAATATATGAATGAGAAAGAAAGACAATGTGTGGAAACTTGGAAAGTCTAATAAATGAGAATGAAGGCATAGAAATACCCCTAGATCCACCTTTTACAACTTTAAAACCCACATCTAGACTTCCACCACCTTTCGCTCAATATAAGAAGATAGATATATTTGTGAATTTAGTAACACAGGATATTCAGATCTTGAACCTAAAAAAAGCTTGGTGCCAATCTAATCTCACACCTCAAGAATATGAAGCTTTAGAGCGTTTAAAAAAAGATGACATATTGGTAATTAAATAATCGATAACTTCTTAGATAGGCACTCAGACATCTAGAGTACATGCAGCACACAAAATTTTAATTGGTCCCTCTAATCACAATAAAATAAGCAATAATCTATAAAAATATACACCATTAAAAACAATAAAATAATGTAGTAAAATAGAATATTAATCTTGACAGTTCATCAAATTAAAAACAGACCATCAATCCACCCTGGGATAGGCATTACTTAATCCATTGATGCACATAACACCTCATACTATTCAGTGCCTTTCATTTTATAGTCCATCCAATGTTGTAATCAATTAAATAGTTATCCTTTATGTACCCTGTTGTATATAAGTTTCAATTAATGTAGCCCTTTTATTCTTTCCTTATAAGTTTCCACATTTAGTTTATTAGTATGAATGTTCTATCCGAAAGGGGTAAGTGGAACGTATCAGTCTAACGGCATATACATAACTGCTAATAATTGGTACTACACTATTTCACTTTTGTGTTACAGAGGTACTCACTATTCGGTCGGTCTTTGCATGGTATATATGCAATAGCGTTTCCACACTAATTTTCAGTATGGGTTTTTCTTACCTCCGCTTCTAACCTTATTTTGTTGTATATCACCTGTGTTCTTGTGTGAGCGATCGTGTTTTCCGTCAGAATTCGGTGTCCCTCGTGTTACAGACTCCTCCTCCAATAAATCACGTGATGGAGATCAGCCAATTGAGAGGCTCTCTTTCCCTGCTTGCCTGCTAAGCGGGATTTCAAATGATAAATGTCCGTTCCAACAAATGAATCAGCTGATTATATAGTAACTTAATGCCGTTTATTCTCTCCAGCATACGCTAGGTACGAGTATCGTGAAGCCAAAGTTCCTCCCAGACGCGTTTCAAAGTCTGTTAATATTCTGACTTCTTCTTAAGCGGTAACTTGGCTTCTGAATAAGACATCTTTTTATACCTCACTTCTTTTTCCTTCTAATGACCACAAAACACGGTACTGGAATCTTTCCAGGATTTCTTTTTGTTGGGTGCATTTATTCTATATTTTACCCCTTTCCCATTGGTTAACTTGCATTATATCTTCCTTTCATTAGTAATAAATATATCATACTAAAATAAATAGTAAAAACAACATACTAGATTTCATGCGATTCTTATGCGATTGCAATGAGTTATTTTTTACAACTTGCATTTTTTATCTAATAGCTGCTGAAATCCTCTATTTTGTGACCTTAATGAAGGGATTTTCTCTAGTCTATTCATAAAATAGTATAAATTAAATCGAAACAAGACGACAACTTATCTGTTTATACATCGACATATCAACTTCTTTTTTGATGATCCAATTAAGGAATTCATCTTCATTTCGTAGAATAGGGGTGGGTGCTGACTGCCAAGGCAACCTCAGATGTAAGTAATACTATACAATCCGACCTTGCGTCTACAGAAAACCCCCCCCAATTTTTTTCTAAAGGAACCCAAATAATTCTATTTCCGAATTCAGACTCAGCGGAGTGAGGGTATTCAACTCAAAAATTTGTCTGGATTCTATTCTAGACATTTTACCCACATGGTCTCCTCCTCTCCAATCTTTCTCCACCCTTTCTATTGCTGCAAAGCTCAAACCCTTTGCTTGTTGATTATGATGTTCCTTAAAATGCTTGGACAGTGAGTGGTTAATATATCCCTTCTTAATATTGTTCAGATGTTCTGCGATTCTCTTCTTAAACATTCTTTTGGTTCTCCCCACATATATCTTCCCACATGGACATCTTATAACATAAATCCCACTCATAGTATTACAAGTGAGATAATCCTTTATTTTATGTATGTGGGAACTTGTAGGGGACATTATTTCAGTAGTTTTTTTTCGCAAAGGAGGTCAACCTACAACCCATGCAAGTTCCACATCTATAGAATCCATTAATTCCTAGCATCTTATGTACAGATTGTTTGGTTGGCTGTCTCTTTTTAATTGAAGGTGCTATCTTAAGTCCCAAATTAGCTGCTTTTTTAAAAACTAATTTGTGGGGTTGTCGGAATAATGGGGCCTATTATTTTGTCCTTTTGCAAATAATGCCAATTTATTAAATTATTTGTTGTATTTTACGATATTGAGCACTAAAGGGTAAAATTATTCTAAGCACTTGCTCTTTTGTAGATTGTTCATCTATATTTTTCTCAAAAAAAGATTGTCTCTCCAATTGATGTACTTTTGCCAATGCTGTATTTACCAGGGTGGTTAGGTATTTTTTCTCTAAAAAATGTTCTTTCATTTGTAATGCCTCCTCCTCAAATTTTTAATTCTTAGTGCAGTTACGCTTAATTCGTCTGAAATGAACATATGGAATATTCAACAGCCATCTAGGTAAGTGGCAGCTGTTGTAAAAAATAAATCCATTTTTTGCTACTTCTTTGTGGAAGGTATTACATATTAAATTTTCTCCCTCTACAGTAATGTTTAGGTCTAAAAACTCTATGTCTTCATTGTATAGGTTTGAGGAGAAGCGTATATTCCTATAATTTTTATTTATATCCTCCACAAACTGATTCTAGTAAAATAGAATATTAATCTCTACAGTTCATCAAATTAAAAACAGACAATCAATCCACCCTGGGATAGGTATTACTTAATCCATTGTTGCACATAACACCTCATACTATTTAGTGCCTTTCATTCTATAGTTCATCCAATGTTGTAATCAATAGTTCTCCTTTATGTACCTTGTTGTATATAAGTTTCAATTAATGTAGCCCTTTTATTCTTTCCTTACAAGTTGCCACATTTAGTTCATTAGTATGAACGTTGTATCCGAAGGGGTAAGTGGAACGTATCAGTCTAACGGCTTATACATAACTGCTAATAATCGGTACAACACGATTTCACTTTTGTGTTACAGAGGTAATATTGGTAATTAAACCGAGTGATAAAGGAAGCAATATTGTCATACTGGATAAAAAGAATATGTTGAGATTGTTGAGACTTCTTAATGATAGAAAAACATATCAAATTCTTGCCACTAATCACACAGAAAAATATTTGCAAGAGCTGAAACAACTTCTTACACGAGCAAAAACATACAATCTGATTAGCAAAGACGAATTTCAACTATTCCCACCTTTTATGCACTCCCCAAGGTGCATAAAAGGAAAACGCCAATTCCAGGAAGGCCCATTGTGTCGGGTAATGATAGTCTAGCGGAGGGGATAAGGAATTATGTCGACCAAATCCTGAGAAACTTTGTAACAGCATTGCCCTCTTACATCAAAGACACCAAAGATCTTCTAAAAATGAATGACATGTCCCTACCTCCGAACACTTTTTTGGCAAGTTTGGATGTAGAATTCCTTTACAGTAACATCCAACACTCACTAGGCCTCAATGCAGTCAAATATTTATTATACACTAAAAGTGTCACTTTTCACAAACACAATGATTTTGCACACTGACTTATCACATTATTTTCACTGAAGAGATGTCACTATATACCTGCCACATAATTTACTGGCACAGGTATATAGATGACATCCTCATTTTTTGGGAGGGAAGTAAAAACCTTTTTCATGATTTTGTTGACACTTTGAATAAAAATTAAATAGGGATGAAATACACACAAGAAATCCAAGGGGAAGAGATCTGTTTCTTGTATTTAAAAATAAAAAATCTAAGGATTGAGTCCTAAGTACAGACATCTATAGAAAGCTGACTGCGACAAATGGATACCTACACTGGATGAGTTAGCACCCCCTCCCACTGAAAAAAGGTATTCCAACAGGGCAGTACCTGAGAGCGCAGAGGAATTGTTCAGGTGAAAATTCCTTACAGTCCGAAAGTAACGAACTGTATAGACGATTCCAAAAGTGAGGCTATCCCACACACCCTCTAAGGAAGGCCTTCAATAAGGCCAAGACAAAAAGACGCGAAGATCTGATTCAGGAAATATTACTACTACAAAAGCTGATATTATCAGATGTATAGGAACATTTGATGGCTATGCGCATAAAATACATGCAATTTTAAAAAGACACTGGCATGTTTTGACATCAGATCAAGAACTCCAACAGGTCCTGAGTCCTCATTCAAGTATAACATATAGGAGAGGTTTAAATCTTAAGGACCAGCTTGTGCATAGCCACCATCAGGACCAAACAGATCTTATGAGCAATAAAAAAAAATGTGTTTAAAAGGGTTGGTACCATGTGGAGATTGCTCTTTTTGTAAATTTGTAGTTAAGACACATGACTCTACTAATCCCAATGATGGGAAAAATATTAAATAAGACAATTAATAACGTGTAAGACTCAGGGAGTTATTTATGTCGCAATGTGCGACTGCCCCAAACTTTATGTGGGGAAAACCATACAAGAACTCAGATGGCGAATATCTGAGTGCTATTGAAACAAAGATACATCTATTGCACGACATATGAAATATTTCCATTAGAATAGTCCAAAAGGCCTGAAATCCTGGGGCATAGAAAAATGAAAACTGGGACCAAGAGGGGGCAACCTGGACAAAAAAATTATTACAATCTGAATCCAGGTGGATATATAGACTCAATACTATGAGCCCCACTGGTCTTAATGATGGCTTTTCATTCTCAGCTTTTATATGAAATCTAAGGGGAGATAATTAATGTTATTATTATATAACTGTACAGACGTTATGGCTGTACAGCCATATAAAATAACGACAGGAGAGAAAAAATTAACCCAACAAAGATCAAGAAATAAAAAGGGTATCAATTATGAGAGCCATAGACTATATAATTCATTAAATGTCAGTAGACAATGATGGTTCTCAATGGTTAATATATGATATCTTCTCAAATATGAGTGGATGTACAGTACAGACCAAAAGTTTGGACACACCTTCTCATTCAAAGAGTTTCCTTTATTTTCATGACTATGAAGGCATCAAAACTATGAATTAAAACATGTGGAATTATATACATAACAAACAAGTATGAAACAACTAAAAATATGTCATATTCTAGGTTCTTCAAAGTAGCCACCTTTTGCTTTGATTACTGCTTTGCACACTCTTGGCATTCTCTTGATGAGCTTCAAGAGGTAGTCCCCTGAAATGGTCTTCCAACAGTCTTGAAGGAGTTCCCAGAGATGCTTAGCACTTGTTGGCCCTTTTGCCTTCACTCTGCGGTCCAGCTCACCCCAAACCATCTCGATTGGGTTCAGGTCCGGTGACTGTGGAGGCCAGGTCATCTGGCGCAGCACCCCATCACTCTCCTTCATGGTCAAATAGCCCTTACTTTCAAAGTTTTCCCAATTTTTCGGCTGACTGACTTTCATTTCTTAAAGTAATGATGGCCACTCGTTTTTCTTTACTTAGCTGCTTTTTTCTTGCCATAATACAAATTCTAACAGTCTATTCAGTAGGACTATCAGCTGTGTATCCACCTGACTTCTCCTCAACGCAACTGATGGTCCCAACCCCATTTATAAGGCAAGAAATCCCACTTAATAAACCTGACAGGGCACACCTGTGAAGTGAAAACCCTTTCAGGGTACTACCTCTTGAAGCTCATCAAGAGAATGCTAAGAGTGTGCAAAGCAGTAATCAAAGCAAAAGGTGGCTACTTTGAAGAACCTAGAATATGACATATTTTCAGTTGTTTCAAACTTGTTTGTTATGTATATAATTCCACATGTGTTAATTCATAGTTTTGATGCCTTCAGTGTGAATCTACAATTTTCATAGTCATGAAAATAAAGAAAACTCTTTGAATGAGAAGGTGTGTCCAAACTTTTGGTCTGTACTGTATATACAGATGTACCATGGTTAGCACTCCCGCTGTTAACTCAAATTTCTTAACTTATTTCATTATCTTGAGACAAAAGTCATTGAAAAGCAATTGAAGGTGTTTGCTTAGATTAGATAACCAAACTCAGAAATCTCAGAAAAAAGGAGTGTTAACCATGTGGGAATTGTATTTATTTAAGACCTATCAATCCCCTAAAAACAATTGATGCCTAATTCCTACAAAGTCCACAAACATCATGGTATAAATACTCTATGCCGAAACTCATAATATCTATAAGCATATGTGGTATTATGAGTACTGCTAAAAGAAATTACGTCAAATGTCATGTGCAAATACAGCAATGATGAATTTCTTCACCTTTCTTACTTCCTTCTCTTGCTTTCTAAGTTTCACGCGCAGGCGCCGACAGCAGGACAGGAGCGGGGAGTCAAGTGAATTGACTGGAAGAGGTTTGACATCATGTGGGGAAGCGTCTCTGATAGGTTATTTTTGTATATACCTACCTGTCAATAGGTGTTTTTAAGTGTCATTTTGACAGATCGTGCTCTGAATGGACATGAAAACTAAGGGGAGGGATTATCCCCCTAATAAAACCTTCAGGAAAAGGGCGCTCATGTCATTTGCTCCTATCCTCTGATGACACCACATTCAGTGGTGAAACATGTTTGAGGAGCAGTAAATTTGCTTTTTTAAAGTTCACAAAAGTTATGTACGCAGGTACAGGGATCGACCTGCAGGCGCTCCCTGCTCCATAGACATAAACTACTTAGTTGTAGGGGAAAGCATTGTTAAGATAGATGGATAGTTTAAATTCAGCAAAGGTGGACAGTTAGATAGGCAGAATAGACAGTTAATGAGTACAACATTAGGGTAAACGTAGCTACTTAGCATTTATAAGAACTTATGTATGACAACTAAGTCAGCTAATAATAAAGCTGTTAAGAATAATTATTAAAAGGGCAACAATCAATATTGACAGTTTCTGCTTAGGCTCTAATAAACTAATAGAGCACCTGAGAGACAAAAGGTACATTATAGCAGCTATTTAGTTAAAATAGCTTCCTCTTTCTTATACTAATTGCAGTGAAAAGCAACTGGCAAAAAATAGAGCCCTCATTTTCTCCTTCTACCTTATAAGGAGAGAATCTTTCTATCTCTCACAGTGGGTTTTGTGTAAGATTTAACACATCACCCACCTACAGTACATCCACTACTATAACTAAAAATAAATAAAGCTAGCACTACATAGCTTTTGATATTCTTTTAATAAGTTAGGCTCATAAAGCTTTTAAAAAAATAAATATAATAAAGGTTATTTTTTAAAATAAACTAGGCAAAAAACAGAATCACTATAGCCATTGGCTATTTTTTTCATATCTCACCATCCACTAGAGCTTTAAACGTGAGACTACCATCATTTTATAGACAATCATCTAGGGTATCTCATACATAAATTGGACTTGCAACTGTTTGGCATATGATTAGTTATTGATTAATGTAATGTTTTCCAAGAAAAGAGAAACAGCTTATCGATAGTGGTATCTCGGCCAAGAAAATTGCCAAACTGCATCATGTGAGTGCCATGACAGTTGGAAAAATACGAAATGAAGTCTGTCCATCTATTCCAAAGCAAAGAGGAGGACGTTCAGGAAAAATATAGAACTCAACAAGTCGGCTCATCACACGGTTCAAGTTTGCAAAAAAGTCAGAACAATTTGGAACGATGAGATAAAAGTCAATAGACTGGGCTCTGATGGGTGCAAATGGGTCGTGAAGAAACAAAGGAAAAAGGGGATAACGGATCGAGAAATTGAAGTAACTGTCAAGTTCAGTGGAGGAAGCCTGATGATATGGGTTTGTTTCACAGCCAAAGGCTGGATACTTGACCAGGATCAATGGTGGTCTCAATGCTGAGCTATATGTGAGTATCCAACAAGATGAGTTACTTTGTATACTCAAGTACTATGGGTATGAAAAAGACAACATACTGTTCCAGCAGGACAACGACCTGAAGCATATGTTGATATTGGCGAAGAAATGGTTCAATGACAATCAAGTAGAGGTGCTGGATTGGCAACCACAGTTCGCAGACCTCAACCCAATCCAAAACTTGTGGGCAGAGTTGAAGAAATAGCTATATTCGCACCCAAGAGAGTCGACCAGTATGCACCAACATTGGGAACCTGTAGAAGAGACCTCAGAACAGATTTTATCGAGAGCATGCCCAGAAGGATTGAGAGAGAAAGTGTGAGGGTCAAACGGATCTCTTGGAATGGCTTTCCACTAGATCTGAAAGACTTGAGGCGCCTCGGGTGGATAGGAGCGGGGTGGAGAGAAAGTAGGGTGATAGATGCTAGAGGCTGCTCAGGGTTTGATCAGGTCGACAAGGAAGTCTGCCTGTATAGGGTGAGGTAGTGAGCCAAAAAAAAAAAAGGGGGACTGGTGGGTGGGGATACCCTCCAAATCTCGCCTCTTATTTATATAAACCCTTGTGAGCGCCAATAGAGGATTAGTGTTGGGCTGCTAGGGTGTGTGATAGCTTGTTGTTGGGGTTATGTTATATTAATATGTAGAGGGATATCAATTGTGTAGGAAAAAATTGTACAGGAAAAAAATTGTACATACATGTATACACGTATAAAATCTGCTGAGGGAATAAAAGGATAAAAAATAAAAAATAGATTGTACGTAAAAGTGGGATCACTGCATACAGCCTCTATTGCCTAAGAGGCCGTGTTCTGCAGCGTCGTACACAATAGATGTGGTACAGTATGATAGAGCAATGGATAAAAAGTTTTTTTGTTTAAAATTACCGACATATATATTATAATATTGTGGTATCAAAAGTAAGTTTACTCACTTCACGGGGGGGGGCGGTTTACCAGGATAAGCATAATACACCTGCAAACCGAGTACCCCCCCAGCCTGGATCGCTTCTAGAGTTATAACGGATGAAGGCAGCCAAACAACACGGGTGCTTCTCTTCAAAGGTCTTTATTTGCATGTAAAAAATCCGGCTCAACGCGTTTCGGGACAGGCACGTCCCTTCATCAGGAGCAATAGTGTCTCTATGTATGGTCACAGGTATTTATACCCTAATAATCCTATTAGGATCTTTGTTAAAATGGCCACTAATTGGCTAGAAGGCGCCAAAAAACGGAGAAAACGCGCCAAAAGTGCATTGGGGACCGCCCCTGTGTGGTACAGGGCGTTTTTTTTGCTGTTCAGTGATGTCAGCCGGAAAGGGGAGTGTCCGGCTGCGCTTTTTCCATGACCGGAAGTTGTTTGCGTTCCAAGCTGGAACGCATTGTGGTCGCCTTGTAAAGCGGCACTGAGGATATATATGGGGCTATGTAGAAGGGAAGGTTATGGAGGGGCAAAGGATATAGGTGGGCCGCCGTTAGGGGGCGTTTGGCCAGCAGATCTCTGAAGCCGGCTGGGAGGGGGAGTGTCCGGATGTGTTGTGACGTCTGTGCGTTCCAGGTTGGAACGCAACACGTCATCCGGTCTGTTCACCTTGTAAGCTCCTAGGGGCGGTATCGTATTTCCGGAAGTTAGACGCTGCGTTCCAAGCTGGAACGCACGCGATACTTCCGGTTTGTCGATATTCTTTTTGACTGTGTGAGCTGTATGGTCTGCCTTCAAGTTTAAGGGGAAGTGGTGTCACTTGCAGTGGGATCTTCTCTGGGGTGTATGGGCTGGGCTTTGTTGCATAGTAAGGATAGATGTATTGGAGATTCTCCCCATGGCACATGTACAGTTTGTTATAGAAGGGATATACAATATATAAAAATATAAATATAATGTAATGGTGTGAAATATAGGAAATGGTATATAGTAGGTATAAAAAATATGTAAAAAATATATATATATAACCTAATATATATATATATAAATAAGGGGGGTTAAAACAATGGTGAAAAGTAGGAAAAAATAAAAAATAAAATATAAAATTATAAAATAAATAAATGAAATATATTTTCTCTATTTGTGTTATTTTTTCGTTCATTCTTCTCTATATATGTAAATATGGGCAAGTTAGATTTGTGTGCCTACTCTTCAGATGTAGTCTGCCTACGTCGCTCTTTGTTATATCTTTTTCTTTTTCTTTTGTTTCGTGTGTCGTTTGTTCATTTTATTTAGGAATTTCCACATATATCTATACGTACTCCTTGGTGTTTTTCTAAAAATACTTCGGTGTTTTTAAAGAATTAATATATGTGGGAGATACATGTTGGTTGGGCAATCTGGGGTGGTGGCGGGGTTATTTCTATATTGGGTGGTGTTGTGGGGTCTGGCTATTATGGTCAGTTTTTTGTTGGTAGTGGTTGTTGATTAGTAGTTGGCGTGTTCCAGTGATTCGTTTAGGCCAAATGGAGTGAGGGTGTTTAGTTTAAAGATCCAGAACATTTCCTTCCTACATAGTTGTTGGTAGGAAGGGGTTTGTTCAAGGGGGATGACTTTTAGATCTAGGGGGTTGCTTTCGTGTGCTAGTGTGAAGTGGCGTGAGACGCTATGTGTAGTGATTTTTCTTTTTATGTTTGATCGGTGTTCATTCATTCGTTCTCTCAGGGTTTGTGTCGTGCGGCCAACGTAGAAAATGTTGCAGGGGCAATGTAGTAAGTAGATGATATTTTTACTGGCACAGGTCATTTGGTGTAGGAGTTGGATTTTGCCAATGGGGTGTGGGATGTCTATCTCTCTGTTTACTGTTTTGATCATCCGGCAGCATTTGCATTTTTTTGCACCGCATTTAGAGGATCCTTTAAATTCTGGTATTTGTTTGTTAATTGTCGTCTGTGTCGTTGTCTTGAGGGTATTTTTGTTTGGGCATGAAGGGGCTAGGATGTTTTTGAGGGTTTTTGCTCTTCGGAAGGTAAGTCTCGGTGTTTTGGGGATTTCTTTACCTAAGATGGGGTCTTTTAATAGTACTGACCAATGTTTGGTTAGAATGTGTCTGATTGTTTGGTGTTTTTTGTTGTATCTGGTGATTAGCCCTGGTGTGAAGGGAGTTTCTTTGGTTGTTTTTATTTTCGGTTGAAGGCTTTCCTTTTGGTCTATTAGGGAGATTTTCTTTTTTGAGTTTTTAATGAGTTGTGGGGGGTAGTTTTTTTGTAGGAATCTTTGGCTCAGGGTTTCTATTTGGGTTTTCATGGTGTTTGTGTTGGTGCAGTTGCGTCTTATTCTTTTCATCTGGCTGAATGGTATGTTTGTTTTCCATTTGTGGTAGTGACAGCTGTTGAAATCAAGGAAGCTGTTGGCGTCTACGTTTTTGAAGTGTGTACTGGTGGAGATAATGTTGTTTTCACTGTTGAGGTGGAGGTCTAGGAAAACTGCGTTAGTCGGGTTTGATTCTAGTGTGAGTTTAATGTTCCAAGTGTTTTGATTGAGGGTCTGTACAAATGTTTTTAGGTCAGTGTTATTTCCTTGCCAAATGAAGATAATGTCATCTATATACCTCTTGTAAAATCTGATGTTGGGGTGCTTTAGTAGACCATGTTGGTCCTCAAAAGCCCCCATGAATAAGTTCGCATATGAGGGTGCAAATTTGGTGCCCATGGCTGTTCCTTTGGTTTGGATGTAGAAATTGTCTTTGTATGTAAAATAATTATGGTCTAGTATGAATTTTATGGATCTTAGGATGAATTCTTTTTGGGTTGGTGTCATGACTGTGTCGTTGGCCAAGTATCTATTTGTAGCATTGAGGCCTAGTGAGTGTATGATGTTGCTATACAGGGATGTTACGTCTAGCGTGACCCAGATGAAATCGTTTTGCCATGTAACTTCCTCTAGGTTTTGGATGAGGTGTGCCGAGTCTTTGAGATAGGATGGGAGTGTGATGACGTATCTCTGGAGGATACCGTCTATATATTCTGACAGGTTTGAGGTGAGGGAATCTATACCTGAGATGATTGGTCTGCCGGGGGGTTGGGACAGGGATTTGTGGATTTTTGGGAGGAAGTAAAATCTGGCTATGGCTGGGTGGGACACTTTTAGATATTTGTGTTGTTTTTTATCCAGTATTCCCTGTGTTGTTCCGTGTTCAATTAGGTCGTGGAGTTGGGTTTTATATTCTTTGGTAGGATCTAAGGTGATAGGTTTGTAGTAATTAGTGTCTGATAGTATTCTTAGGGCCTCTCTCTCATACTGGTCCGTGCTGAGGATGACTATTCCTCCTCCTTTATCCGCATTTTTTATGACTATATTGGGGTTGTCTTTTAGATTTTTCAGGGCTTTTTTCTGATTGTTGGTGAGGTTATCTTGTTTTTTCTTTGCGGGTATGGTGGTGTCTGGTCGTGTGCAATCTTTACTGGGTGAGAACGTGCTTTTTAGGTCATCTAGGACCATGTTATAATAGCTTTCCAGGTGTGGGCCTCGGCTTTCTAGTGGATAGTAGTTGGATTTGTTTTTGAGGGGGGGTTTGATGGTAATGGTCGGTTCTGGTGTGTCTGTATCGTTGTATATTGTGTTTGATGTGGAGGCTATTACCTCGTTTTTCTTGTCGTTGAGTGGGCATTTGTTTGTGTTGACTGTGCGATTTTTTATGCTGAAATGACGTTGTAGGGTAAGTCTTCTAATGAATTGGTTGAGGTCTACGAAAAGTTCAAAGAGGTCAGGTTTGTTTGTGGGGCAGAAAGATAGGCCTTTGCTTAAAAGTTCTATTTCGGTTTCGTTAAGGTTGTATCCGGAGAGGTTAAAGATGCCTTTTTCTTTGAGTGTGTCAGATACTGATTTTATTGTGACTGGGTTTTTGGTTTGTGTTTTTTGTTTATTGGTGGATTGTTTCCTGCCACCTCTGCATCCTCTGTAGCGGGGTTTGATCTTTTTTTGGGGTTTGAGATGGGGCTGTAGAAGTTGGTGATTTTTAATGGTTCCTGTGTTTTGCAATGGGTTGGATGTGTGGGGCCTGGTGTGGAAATGAGTGTATTCAGGATTTGTGTGCTCGATAGGTTTAGGCGGGGAGGAGGTAATGTCAGAGAAGGGGAGCCCCCCGTTGGTCCTGTCTGGTTGAGCGTGGATAATTGCTCTAGGAGAGGACTTTCTGTTAGAGTGGGGGGTAAGTCTAAAAAATGTTGGTCTGGGCTTGGGTAGGAAGAGCTTACTGAGTGTGTGGTGATGTTAAGTGGAGATGGTGGGTCTAAAAGTTCGGTTGCTGTGTCTGGTCTCGCTGTGTTATGATTTGAGGGATGTGGAGGGTGGGCAATTGGTGGGGAGTGTGCAGCTGTGCATTTGGGTTGCAACGTGTTTTTTGTGTGTAGTGGCTGGGTACAAAATCTTGAATTGTGTGTGGCCTGGGGTGTGGTGTAGATGGATAGTTCTGGGTCATACTCCTGTGGTGTGGTTGGGTTGTTTTGGGTATTGGTTGTTGGAAAAGATTTTTGTGGTTGTTGTGTTCTTTTGTTGATCGAGCTTGAGTTTATTGATGGTGGTTCAAGAGGGTTAGGTGGTCTATTCTGTTTTCCCCACTTGGTGTTTTTTATTGGGTACTTGTGGTCTTGCCTGCTTACAGCTTCGGCGTAGGTTTTTGGATTCTCATTTTTCGCTAGGTTGTAGTTCGATTCCATGGGTTTAGTTATTGGGGGGAAATAGGTATAGGGTGCTCTTTTGTCTTCTCTTGGGATGTGGTGCATAGGGGGCCTTTTGTGAAGTTTCCTTTCCCAAGATCTTACTAGGTCGTTGCTGTAGTCCCTAAGATCTCTGAGGAGTTTGGTGCATTTGGACCGAACAAGGTTGTATTCATATATTCTTAGGGGTTCTTTTTGATAGTTAAGCGGTGGAATTGTGTTGGGGTTGGCCCTATAACATTTGAGGTGATAGTCGAGGTTGGTGGTTAGGTTGCGGCTTGTATTTTTACGTTTGGCTATAAGAATCTTCATGAGTGATTGGGAACAGTTATCGCTGATGTGTAACCAGTCTGTGTTAAAGATGTGGTCGTTAGGGAATGTGGGTTTTAGCGATAGTCTTAGACCTCTCGGAATGAGGTTTAGGGCCAGGTAGATCCTCAGAAAAAAATGATCTATTTCATTGTGGATGTAGTTTTTTGTGTCATTGAGAATGGTATTATGCGATTGGTTGTCTGTCTCTGTCCAGTGTCTGTTGATTTCTGTGTTCCACGGGTTGATCTCGATTTTTTGGATAGTTTTATAGTCATTTTCGGTTAGCAGTAGGGATACTTCTTTTTTTATTCTCGGTATGATGTTACGGATGTCATCTTTCAGGTAGCTCCATCCCGTGTCAGCCTCTTTACCTCTGGTCGTTGGGGGTGGTATCCTCCGACGATCCATAGTGGGTATAAGAGAGAGAGAGAGAAAGTGTGAGGGTCAAACGGATCTCTTGGAATGGCTTTCCACTAGATCTGAAAGACTTGAGGCGCCTCGGGTGGATAGGAGCGGGGTGGAGAGAAAGTAGGGTGATAGATGCTAGAGGCTGCTCAGGGTTTGATCAGGTCGACAAGGAAGTCTGCCTGTATAGGGTGAGGTAGTGAGCCAAAAAAAAAAAAGGGGGACTGGTGGGTGGGGATACCCTCCAAATCTCGCCTCTTATTTATATAAACCCTTGTGAGCGCCAATAGAGGATTAGTGTTGGGCTGCTAGGGTGTGTGATAGCTTGTTGTTGGGGTTATGTTATATTAATATGTAGAGGGATATCAATTGTGTAGGAAAAAATTGTACAGGAAAAAAATTGTACATACATGTATACACGTATAAAATCTGCTGAGGGAATAAAAGGATAAAAAATAAAAAATAGATTGTACGTAAAAGTGGGATCACTGCATACAGCCTCTATTGCCTAAGAGGCCGTGTTCTGCAGCGTCGTACACAATAGATGTGGTACAGTATGATAGAGCAATGGATAAAAAGTTTTTTTGTTTAAAATTACCGACATATATATTATAATATTGTGGTATCAAAAGTAAGTTTACTCACTTCACGGGGGGGGCGGTTTACCAGGATAAGCATAATACACCTGCAAACCGAGTACCCCCCCAGCCTGGATCGCTTCTAGAGTTATAACGGATGAAGGCAGCCAAACAACACGGGTGCTTCTCTTCAAAGGTCTTTATTTGCATGTAAAAAATCCGGCTCAACGCGTTTCGGGACAGGCACGTCCCTTCATCAGGAGCAATAGTGTCTCTATGTATGGTCACAGGTATTTATACCCTAATAATCCTATTAGGATCTTTGTTAAAATGGCCACTAATTGGCTAGAAGGCGCCAAAAAACGGAGAAAACGCGCCAAAAGTGCATTGGGGACCGCCCCTGTGTGGTACAGGGCGTTTTTTTGCTGTTCAGTGATGTCAGCCGGAAAGGGGAGTGTCCGGCTGCGCTTTTTCCATGACCGGAAGTTGTTTGCGTTCCAAGCTGGAACGCATTGTGGTCGCCTTGTAAAGCGGCACTGAGGATATATATGGGGCTATGTAGAAGGGAAGGTTATGGAGGGGCAAAGGATATAGGTGGGCCGCCGTTAGGGGGCGTTTGGCCAGCAGATCTCTGAAGCCGGCTGGGAGGGGGAGTGTCCGGATGTGTTGTGACGTCTGTGCGTTCCAGGTTGGAACGCAACACGTCATCCGGTCTGTTCACCTTGTAAGCTCCTAGGGGCGGTATCGTATTTCCGGAAGTTAGACGCTGCGTTCCAAGCTGGAACGCACGCGATACTTCCGGTTTGTCGATATTCTTTTTGACTGTGTGAGCTGTATGGTCTGCCTTCAAGTTTAAGGGGAAGTGGTGTCACTTGCAGTGGGATCTTCTCTGGGGTGTATGGGCTGGGCTTTGTTGCATAGTAAGGATAGATGTATTGGAGATTCTCCCCATGGCACATGTACAGTTTGTTATAGAAGGGATATACAATATATAAAAATATAAATATAATGTAATGGTGTGAAATATAGGAAATGGTATATAGTAGGTATAAAAAATATGTAAAAAATATATATATATAACCTAATATATATATATATAAATAAGGGGGGTTAAAACAATGGTGAAAAGTAGGAAAAAATAAAAAATAAAATATAAAATTATAAAATAAATAAATGAAATATATTTTCTCTATTTGTGTTATTTTTTCGTTCATTCTTCTCTATATATGTAAATATGGGCAAGTTAGATTTGTGTGCCTACTCTTCAGATGTAGTCTGCCTACGTCGCTCTTTGTTATATCTTTTTCTTTTTCTTTTGTTTCGTGTGTCGTTTGTTCATTTTATTTAGGAATTTCCACATATATCTATACGTACTCCTTGGTGTTTTTCTAAAAATACTTCGGTGTTTTTAAAGAATTAATATATGTGGGAGATACATGTTGGTTGGGCAATCTGGGGTGGTGGCGGGGTTATTTCTATATTGGGTGGTGTTGTGGGGTCTGGCTATTATGGTCAGTTTTTTGTTGGTAGTGGTTGTTGATTAGTAGTTGGCGTGTTCCAGTGATTCGTTTAGGCCAAATGGAGTGAGGGTGTTTAGTTTAAAGATCCAGAACATTTCCTTCCTACATAGTTGTTGGTAGGAAGGGGTTTGTTCAAGGGGGATGACTTTTAGATCTAGGGGGTTGCTTTCGTGTGCTAGTGTGAAGTGGCGTGAGACGCTATGTGTAGTGATTTTTCTTTTTATGTTTGATCGGTGTTCATTCATTCGTTCTCTCAGGGTTTGTGTCGTGCGGCCAACGTAGAAAATGTTGCAGGGGCAATGTAGTAAGTAGATGATATTTTTACTGGCACAGGTCATTTGGTGTAGGAGTTGGATTTTGCCAATGGGGTGTGGGATGTCTATCTCTCTGTTTACTGTTTTGATCATCCGGCAGCATTTGCATTTTTTTGCACCGCATTTAGAGGATCCTTTAAATTCTGGTATTTGTTTGTTAATTGTCGTCTGTGTCGTTGTCTTGAGGGTATTTTTGTTTGGGCATGAAGGGGCTAGGATGTTTTTGAGGGTTTTTGCTCTTCGGAAGGTAAGTCTCGGTGTTTTGGGGATTTCTTTACCTAAGATGGGGTCTTTTAATAGTACTGACCAATGTTTGGTTAGAATGTGTCTGATTGTTTGGTGGTTTTTGTTGTATCTGGTGATTAGCCCTGGTGTGAAGGGAGTTTCTTTGGTTGTTTTTATTTTCGGTTGAAGGCTTTCCTTTTGGTCTATTAGGGAGATTTTCTTTTTTGAGTTTTTAATGAGTTGTGGGGGGTAGTTTTTTTGTAGGAATCTTTGGCTCAGGGTTTCTATTTGGGTTTTCATGGTGTTTGTGTTGGTGCAGTTGCGTCTTATTCTTTTCATCTGGCTGAATGGTATGTTTGTTTTCCATTTGTGGTAGTGACAGCTGTTGAAATCAAGGAAGCTGTTGGCGTCTACGTTTTTGAAGTGTGTACTGGTGGAGATAATGTTGTTTTCACTGTTGAGGTGGAGGTCTAGGAAAACTGCGTTAGTCGGGTTTGATTCTAGTGTGAGTTTAATGTTCCAAGTGTTTTGATTGAGGGTCTGTACAAATGTTTTTAGGTCAGTGTTATTTCCTTGCCAAATGAAGATAATGTCATCTATATACCTCTTGTAAAATCTGATGTTGGGGTGCTTTAGTAGACCATGTTGGTCCTCAAAAGCCCCCATGAATAAGTTCGCATATGAGGGTGCAAATTTGGTGCCCATGGCTGTTCCTTTGGTTTGGATGTAGAAATTGTCTTTGTATGTAAAATAATTATGGTCTAGTATGAATTTTATGGATCTTAGGATGAATTCTTTTTGGGTTGGTGTCATGACTGTGTCGTTGGCGCGTTTTCTCCGTTTTTTGGCGCCTTCTAGCCAATTAGTGGCCATTTTAACAAAGATCCTAATAGGATTATTAGGGTATAAATACCTGTGACCATACATAGAGACACTATTGCTCCTGATGAAGGGACGTGCCTGTCCCGAAACGCGTTGAGCCGGATTTTTTACATGCAAATAAAGACCTTTGAAGAGAAGCACCCGTGTTGTTTGGCTGCCTTCATCCGTTATAACTCTAGAAGCGATCCAGGCTGGGGGGGTACTCGGTTTGCAGGTGTATTATGCTTATCCTGGTAAACCGCCCCCCCCGTGAAGTGAGTAAACTTACTTTTGATACCACAATATTATAATATATATGTCGGTAATTTTAAACAAAAAAACTTTTTATCCATTGCTCTATCATACTGTACCACATCTATTGTGTACGACGCTGCAGAACACGGCCTCTTAGGCAATAGAGGCTGTATGCAGTGATCCCACTTTTACGTACAATCTATTTTTTATTTTTTATCCTTTTATTCCCTCAGCAGATTTTATACGTGTATACATGTATGTACAATTTTTTTCCTGTACAATTTTTTCCTACACAATTGATATCCCTCTACATATTAATATAACATAACCCCAACAACAAGCTATCACACACCCTAGCAGCCCAACACTAATCCTCTATTGGCGCTCACAAGGGTTTATATAAATAAGAGGCGAGATTTGGAGGGTATCCCCACCCACCAGTCCCCCTTTTTTTTTTTTGGCTCACTACCTCACCCTATACAGGCAGACTTCCTTGTCGACCTGATCAAACCCTGAGCAGCCTCTAGCATCTATCACCCTACTTTCTCTCCACCCCGCTCCTATCCACCCGAGGCGCCTCAAGTCTTTCAGATCTAGTGGAAAGCCATTCCAAGAGATCCGTTTGACCCTCACACTTTCTCTCTCTCTCTCTTATACCCACTATGGATCGTCGGAGGATACCACCCCCAACGACCAGAGGTAAAGAGGCTGACACGGGATGGAGCTACCTGAAAGATGACATCCGTAACATCATACCGAGAATAAAAAAAGAAGTATCCCTACTGCTAACCGAAAATGACTATAAAACTATCCAAAAAATCGAGATCAACCCGTGGAACACAGAAATCAACAGACACTGGACAGAGACAGACAACCAATCGCATAATACCATTCTCAATGACACAAAAAACTACATCCACAATGAAATAGATCATTTTTTTCTGAGGATCTACCTGGCCCTAAACCTCATTCCGAGAGGTCTAAGACTATCGCTAAAACCCACATTCCCTAACGACCACATCTTTAACACAGACTGGTTACACATCAGCGATAACTGTTCCCAATCACTCATGAAGATTCTTATAGCCAAACGTAAAAATACAAGCCGCAACCTAACCACCAACCTCGACTATCACCTCAAATGTTATAGGGCCAACCCCAACACAATTCCACCGCTTAACTATCAAAAAGAACCCCTAAGAATATATGAATACAACCTTGTTCGGTCCAAATGCACCAAACTCCTCAGAGATCTTAGGGACTACAGCAACGACCTAGTAAGATCTTGGGAAAGGAAACTTCACAAAAGGCCCCCTATGCACCACATCCCAAGAGAAGACAAAAGAGCACCCTATACCTATTTCCCCCCAATAACTAAACCCATGGAATCGAACTACAACCTAGCGAAAAATGAGAATCCAAAAACCTACGCCGAAGCTGTAAGCAGGCAAGACCACAAGTACCCAATAAAAAACACCAAGTGGGGAAAACAGAATAGACCACCTAACCCTCTTGAACCACCATCAATAAACTCAAGCTCGATCAACAAAAGAACACAACAACCACAAAAATCTTTTCCAACAACCAATACCCAAAACAACCCAACCACACCACAGGAGTATGACCCAGAACTATCCATCTACACCACACCCCAGGCCACACACAATTCAAGATTTTGTACCCAGCCACTACACACAAAAAACACGTTGCAACCCAAATGCACAGCTGCACACTCCCCACCAATTGCCCACCCTCCACATCCCTCAAATCATAACACAGCGAGACCAGACACAGCAACCGAACTTTTAGACCCACCATCTCCACTTAACATCACCACACACTCAGTAAGCTCTTCCTACCCAAGCCCAGACCAACATTTTTTAGACTTACCCCCCACTCTAACAGAAAGTCCTCTCCTAGAGCAATTATCCACGCTCAACCAGACAGGACCAACGGGGGGCTCCCCTTCTCTGACATTACCTCCTCCCCGCCTAAACCTATCGAGCACACAAATCCTGAATACACTCATTTCCACACCAGGCCCCACACATCCAACCCATTGCAAAACACAGGAACCATTAAAAATCACCAACTTCTACAGCCCCATCTCAAACCCCAAAAAAAGATCAAACCCCGCTACAGAGGATGCAGAGGTGGCAGGAAACAATCCACCAATAAACAAAAAACACAAACCAAAAACCCAGTCACAATAAAATCAGTATCTGACACACTCAAAGAAAAAGGCATCTTTAACCTCTCCGGATACAACCTTAACGAAACCGAAATAGAACTTTTAAGCAAAGGCCTATCTTTCTGCCCCACAAACAAACCTGACCTCTTTGAACTTTTCGTAGACCTCAACCAATTCATTAGAAGACTTACCCTACAACGTCATTTCAGCATAAAAAATCGCACAGTCAACACAAACAAATGCCCACTCAACGACAAGAAAAACGAGGTAATAGCCTCCACATCAAACACAATATACAACGATACAGACACACCAGAACCGACCATTACCATCAAACCCCCCCTCAAAAACAAATCCAACTACTATCCACTAGAAAGCCGAGGCCCACACCTGGAAAGCTATTATAACATGGTCCTAGATGACCTAAAAAGCACGTTCTCACCCAGTAAAGATTGCACACGACCAGACACCACCATACCCGCAAAGAAAAAACAAGATAACCTCACCAACAACCAGAAAAAAGCCCTGAAAAATCTAAAAGACAACCCCAATATAGTCATAAAAAATGCGGATAAAGGAGGAGGAATAGTCATCCTCAGCACGGACCAGTATGAGAGAGAGGCCCTAAGAATACTATCAGACACTAATTACTACAAACCTATCACCTTAGATCCTACCAAAGAATATAAAACCCAACTCCACGACCTAATTGAACACGGAACAACACAGGGAATACTGGATAAAAAACAACACAAATATCTAAAAGTGTCCCACCCAGCCATAGCCAGATTTTACTTCCTCCCAAAAATCCACAAATCCCTGTCCCAACCCCCCGGCAGACCAATCATCTCAGGTATAGATTCCCTCACCTCAAACCTGTCAGAATATATAGACGGTATCCTCCAGAGATACGTCATCACACTCCCATCCTATCTCAAAGACTCGGCACACCTCATCCAAAACCTAGAGGAAGTTACATGGCAAAACGATTTCATCTGGGTCACGCTAGACGTAACATCCCTGTATAGCAACATCATACACTCACTAGGCCTCAATGCTACAAATAGATACTTGGCCAACGACACAGTCATGACACCAACCCAAAAAGAATTCATCCTAAGATCCATAAAATTCATACTAGACCATAATTATTTTACATACAAAGACAATTTCTACATCCAAACCAAAGGAACAGCCATGGGCACCAAATTTGCACCCTCATATGCGAACTTATTCATGGGGGCTTTTGAGGACCAACATGGTCTACTAAAGCACCCCAACATCAGATTTTACAAGAGGTATATAGATGACATTATCTTCATTTGGCAAGGAAATAACACTGACCTAAAAACATTTGTACAGACCCTCAATCAAAACACTTGGAACATTAAACTCACACTAGAATCAAACCCGACTAACGCAGTTTTCCTAGACCTCCACCTCAACAGTGAAAACAACATTATCTCCACCAGTACACACTTCAAAAACGTAGACGCCAACAGCTTCCTTGATTTCAACAGCTGTCACTACCACAAATGGAAAACAAACATACCATTCAGCCAGATGAAAAGAATAAGACGCAACTGCACCAACACAAACACCATGAAAACCCAAATAGAAACCCTGAGCCAAAGATTCCTACAAAAAAACTACCCCCCACAACTCATTAAAAACTCAAAAAAGAAAATCTCCCTAATAGACCAAAAGGAAAGCCTTCAACCGAAAATAAAAACAACCAAAGAAACTCCCTTCACACCAGGGCTAATCACCAGATACAACAAAAACCACCAAACAATCAGACACATTCTAACCAAACATTGGTCAGTACTATTAAAAGACCCCATCTTAGGTAAAGAAATCCCCAAAACACCGAGACTTACCTTCCGAAGAGCAAAAACCCTCAAAAACATCCTAGCCCCTTCATGCCCAAACAAAAATACCCTCAAGACAACGACACAGACGACAATTAACAAACAAATACCAGAATTTAAAGGATCCTCTAAATGCGGTGCAAAAAAATGCAAATGCTGCCGGATGATCAAAACAGTAAACAGAGAGATAGACATCCCACACCCCATTGGCAAAATCCAACTCCTACACCAAATGACCTGTGCCAGTAAAAATATCATCTACTTACTACATTGCCCCTGCAACATTTTCTACGTTGGCCGCACGACACAAACCCTGAGAGAACGAATGAATGAACACCGATCAAACATAAAAAGAAAAATCACTACACATAGCGTCTCACGCCACTTCACACTAGCACACGAAAGCAACCCCCTAGATCTAAAAGTCATCCCCCTTGAACAAACCCCTTCCTACCAACAACTATGTAGGAAGGAAATGTTCTGGATCTTTAAACTAAACACCCTCACTCCATTTGGCCTAAACGAATCACTGGAACACGCCAACTACTAATCAACAACCACTACCAACAAAAAACTGACCATAATAGCCAGACCCCACAACACCACCCAATATAGAAATAACCCCGCCACCACCCCAGATTGCCCAACCAACATGTATCTCCCACATATATTAATTCTTTAAAAACACCGAAGTATTTTTAGAAAAACACCAAGGAGTACGTATAGATATATGTGGAAATTCCTAAATAAAATGAACAAACGACACACGAAACAAAAGAAAAAGAAAAAGATATAACAAAGAGCGACGTAGGCAGACTACATCTGAAGAGTAGGCACACAAATCTAACTTGCCCATATTTACATATATAGAGAAGAATGAACGAAAAAATAACACAAATAGAGAAAATATATTTCATTTATTTATTTTATAATTTTATATTTTATTTTTTATTTTTTCCTACTTTTCACCATTGTTTTAACCCCCCTTATTTATATATATATATATTAGGTTATATATATATATTTTTTACATATTTTTTATACCTACTATATACCATTTCCTATATTTCACACCATTACATTATATTTATATTTTTATATATTGTATATCCCTTCTATAACAAACTGTACATGTGCCATGGGGAGAATCTCCAATACATCTATCCTTACTATGCAACAAAGCCCAGCCCATACACCCCAGAGAAGATCCCACTGCAAGTGACACCACTTCCCCTTAAACTTGAAGGCAGACCATACAGCTCACACAGTCAAAAAGAATATCGACAAACCGGAAGTATCGCGTGCGTTCCAGCTTGGAACGCAGCGTCTAACTTCCGGAAATACGATACCGCCCCTAGGAGCTTACAAGGTGAACAGACCGGATGACGTGTTGCGTTCCAACCTGGAACGCACAGACGTCACAACACATCCGGACACTCCCCCTCCCAGCCGGCTTCAGAGATCTGCTGGCCAAACGCCCCCTAACGGCGGCCCACCTATATCCTTTGCCCCTCCATAACCTTCCCTTCTACATAGCCCCATATATATCCTCAGTGCCGCTTTACAAGGCGACCACAATGCGTTCCAGCTTGGAACGCAAACAACTTCCGGTCATGGAAAAAGCGCAGCCGGACACTCCCCTTTCCGGCTGACATCACTGAACAGCAAAAAAACGCCCTGTACCACACAGGGGCGGTCCCCAATGCACTTTTGGCGCGTTTTCTCCGTTTTTTGGCGCCTTCTAGCCAATTAGTGGCCATTTTAACAAAGATCCTAATAGGATTATTAGGGTATAAATACCTGTGACCATACATAGAGACACTATTGCTCCTGATGAAGGGACGTGCCTGTCCCGAAACGCGTTGAGCCGGATTTTTTACATGCAAATAAAGACCTTTGAAGAGAAGCACCCGTGTTGTTTGGCTGCCTTCATCCGTTATAACTCTAGAAGCGATCCAGGCTGGGGGGGTACTCGGTTTGCAGGTGTATTATGCTTATCCTGGTAAACCGCCCCCCCCGTGAAGTGAGTAAACTTACTTTTGATACCACAATATTATAATATATATGTCGGTAATTTTAAACAAAAAAACTTTTTATCCATTGCTCTATCATACTGTACCACATCTATTGTGTACGACGCTGCAGAACACGGCCTCTTAGGCAATAGAGGCTGTATGCAGTGATCCCACTTTTACGTACAATCTATTTTTTATTTTTTATCCTTTTATTCCCTCAGCAGATTTTATACGTGTATACATGTATGTACAATTTTTTTCCTGTACAATTTTTTCCTACACAATTGATATCCCTCTACATATTAATATAACATAACCCCAACAACAAGCTATCACACACCCTAGCAGCCCAACACTAATCCTCTATTGGCGCTCACAAGGGTTTATATAAATAAGAGGCGAGATTTGGAGGGTATCCCCACCCACCAGTCCCCCTTTTTTTTTTTTTTGGCTCACTACCTCACAGAAGGATTGAGGCAGTGTTGAAAGCCAAAGGTGGATTTAAAAAATAACAAAATAATTAAAATGTAAATTTTAGAAGCAAAACAGTAACAATGCAGTTACATGACAATAATCTGCATAACTAATCATATGCTAAGTAGTTGCAATAAAATGATGGTAGTCTCACATTTGTAGCTGTAGTGGATGGTGAGATATGGAGCAAGAAGAACAAAAGTTCAAGAGTAGAGGGTGTCTGGTTCACATAAAAAGGTAAAAAATTGATGGAAACACCACTGAAATTGTTCGGGAACAGCATGGGGAGGATGTCTGGATGCATCTTGGACTCCCAGGTCGCTGCTGGGAACTATGTTGTTCGAGTAGTGCGCCAATTTTTCGGACTGAAAATAATACGCACAAAACCGAAGATATAATCGATTTTAGAGGAAAAATTGATAGGAAACATTCTTTCCTGTATATTTACTTGTATATAAAGTGCAAGTGCTGCCAAACATTACAAGGAAGAGGCACTCTGATACAACCTGTATATCACATAAAGGAGGGCCTCATTCACATTGTGGTACAATTTTTCAGGTAGTGGGACTCCTACACTCATAAAGCCTATACACTAAGTAAAAGGGCTGCCAAAAATTGCAAAGACCCGCCACTCCAATACACCCTTTATTACACATAAATGAGGGCATCATACACACCCTTGAAAAATTATGATTGATGGACTGCTGGTGACCCTCAAAAACATTAGGAGCAAGGGCCTGCTGGTGACCCTCCAAAACATTAGGGGTGAGGGCCTGCTGCTGATCTGACCATCGAAAAAAATTATGGTTGAGGGTCTGCTGGCGAGCTGACTCTCTAAAAGATTAGGGGCGAGTGTCTGCTGCTGATCTGACCTTGGAAAAAAATATTGTTGAGGGCCTGCTGCTGAGCTGAACATGGAAAAAATTATGGTTGAGGGCCTGCTGCTGAGCTGACCATTGAAAAAACTATGGTTGAGGGTCTGCTGGTAAGCTGACTCTCTAAAAAATTAGGGGCGAATGCCTGCTGCTGATCTGACCATGGAAAAAATTATGGTTGAGGGCCTGCTGCTGAGCTGACCATCGAAAAAATTATGGTTGAGGGTCTGCTGGTAAGCTGACTCTCTAAAAAATTAGGGGCGAGTGCCTGCTGCTGATCTGACCATGGAAAAAATTATGGTTGAGGGCCTGCTGTTGAGCTGACCATCGAAAAAATTATGGTTGAGGGTCTGCTGATAAGCTGACTCTCTAAAACATTAGGGGCGAGTGCCTGCTGCTGATCTGACCATGGAAAAAAATATGGTTGAGGGCCTGCTGCTGAGCTGACCATAGAAAAAATTATGGTTGAGGGCCTGCTGCTGAGCTGACCATGGAAAAAATTGTGGTTGAGGGCCTGCTGCTGAGCTGACCCTCTAAAACATTAGGAGTGAGGGCAGCCTAATAGGCATGTTGATATGATGGAGGAGGAGGAGGAGGATGAGAAAAGGAAGATTGAACCATATACCCTTTTTTGTGGTGGAAGGGGTGCATGGGAATACAGTATATTCAATACACCATAAAAGCCACATTTAAAGGGAACCTGTCATCAACTTTATGCGACCTATTCTAACAGCAGAACAAAGTAGAGACAGGTAAGCATGAGATTATGAATACCCATGACTCTTCTCAAGTAGATTTGACTCTTTTAAAGGCCTGTGCTGCAATGATTACGATGCCGGTTCTCGGCAACCACTTACTTTTAGCTCATGAGTCTCACACCGGTGAAATCAGCATTTCTGTCACTACTTTAAGCTGTCCTCAGTGAGGTCAGCATAAAGTTGATGACAGGTTCCCTTTAAAGTGCCTTTATGTTCAGCCGCTTTCCTCTGGTGAAGTAGAGAAGTCAGGAGCAATCTAGGCCTTGTTTATTTTGATGAGAGTCAACTTGTCAGCATTTTCAGTTGACAGTCTGATGCGCTTATCAGTTATTATGCTCCCAGCAGCACTAAATACCCACTCTGATAAAACGCTGGTGGCAGGGTAGGCCAGCACTTCCAAGTCGTAGAGCGCCAGTTCGTGCCACGTGTCCAGCTTGGACATCAAATAGTTGTAAGGCACAAAGGGATCATTGAGAATGCTGACACAGTCTGCTACGTACTACTTCATCATCTTCCAAAACTTTTCTCTCCTTGTGACACTAGGCCGCGCATCAGGGTGAGGTTGCTGGCGGGGTGTCATGAAACTGTTGCCTTGCCTCTGTTGGAACTGCTGTGTGTTCCCCTCGTCTCCCCTCCTCGGTTGTCCAAGGAACTACTTACTCTGCTGCCAGTGTTGTCAGCTGGAAATGTTTGGAGCAATTTTTCCACAAGGACCTTCTGGTATTGCACAATTTTTCTAGTCCTCTCCACCACAGTAATGAGAGATGAGAAGTTCTCTTTGTAGCGGGGGTCGAGAAGGGTGAACAACCAGTAATCGGTGTTGGCCAAAATGCGTATAACGCGAGGGTCACGGGAAAGGCAGCACAACACAATGTCAGCCATGTGTGCCAGAGTTCCAACAGACAAGACTTCGCTGTCCTCATCAGGAGGATGACGCCCCGGGCCACGACCTCTGCATGCACCATCAGCAGCACGGCCACTTCCCTGTTCTTTACTGTTGCCTTCTGCATATTAAATGGTATACATGCTTGCAAGTATGTCAGACGTAGAGATGTCGCGAACATAAAATTTTCCGTTCGCGAACGGTGAACCCGAATTTCCGCAAATGCTCACGAACGGGCGAACCGGGTGAACCGCCATAGACTTCAATAGGCAGGCGAATTTTAAAACCCACAGGGACTCTTTCTGGCCACAATAGTGATGGAAAAGTTTTTCAAGGGGACTAACACCTGGACTGTGGCATGCCGGAGGGGGATCCATGGCAAAACTCCCATGGAAAATTACGTAGTTGACGCAGAGTCGGGTTTTAATCCATAAAGGGCATAAATCACCTAACATTCCTAAATTGTTTGGAATAACGTGCTTTAAAACATCAGGTATGATGTATCGATCAGGTAGTGTAAGGGTTACGCCCGCTTCACAGTGACAGACCAAACTCTGACAGACCAAACTCCCCGTTTAACGCACTGCAAACAACCGCAAACAGTCCATTTGCACAACCGCAAACTCCCCATTTGCACAAGGTTGGATACCAAGCTAGCCATGTCCCGTTCCTTGTCCTCACTGACGTCATTGAAGGTCTCTTCCTCCACCCAGCCACGTACAACACCAAGGGTCCCCGAAAGGTGACAACAAGCCCCCTGGGACGCCTGCTGTGGTTGGTCTTCCACCTCCTCAAAGCCACCTTCCTCCTCTGACCCCTCTTCTTCAGACTCCTCTCTCTGCGTTGCCGCAGGTCCAGCAATTGACGACGACAAGGCTGCTTCTGGTGGTGATGGTGACCACAACTCTTCCTTTTCATGCTCATCTGCGGCCTGATCCAGCACTCTTCGCAGGGCACGCTCCAGAAAAAACGCATATGGGATAAGGTCGATGATGTTGACTTGGGTTTGACTGACCAGGTTTGTCACCTCCGCAAAAGGACGCATGAGCCTACAGCCATTGTGCACGAGCGTTCAGTAACGCGGCCAAAACATACCTAGCTCCGCAGAGGTTGTCAGATAAAAAAAATCTGTTCTTACCAGTTTAATCTCTGTTTTGTCCTCTATCAGTGGCCGGTGTATGGAATAGATTTTAGGAACCGGGAGATGGAAAAAGATGGTTGGTCGGACCTCTTACTTCCAATTTGGGGCACTGCGCGTGTGCCGTGCAATGTACTGTGCCACCCTATATGAGTGGTGTGTTAAGTAGCACTATTCCTATCAGTTTAATCCCTGTTACGTCCCCTATCAGGGGCCGGTGTATGGAATAGATTTTAGGAACCGGGAGATGGAAAAAGATGCTTGGTCAGTCCTCTTACTTCCAATTTGGGGCACTGCGCGTGCGCCGTACATTGTATTGTGCTACCCTATATGAGTGGTATTTTAAGTAGTACTATTCCTATCAGTTTAATCCCTGTTACGTCCCCTATCAGGGGCCGGTGTATGGAATAGATTTTAGGAACCGGGAGATGGAAAAAGATGCTTGGTCAGTCCTCTTACTTCCAATTTGGGGCACTGCGCGTGCGCCGTGCAATGTATTGTGCTACCCTATATGAGTGGTATGTTAAGTAGTACTATTCCTATCAGTTTAATCCCTGTTACGTCCCCTATCAGGGGCCGGTGTATGGAATAGATTTTAGGAACCGGGAGATGGAAAAAGATGCTTGGTTGGTCCTCTTACCTCCTATTTGGGGCACTGCGCGTGCGGCGTGCAATGTACTGTGCTACCCTATATGAGTGGTGTGTTAAGTAGTACTATTCTTATCAGTTTAATCCCTGTTACGTCCCCTATCAGGGGACGTGTATCGAATAGATTTTAGACAACCGCAAAGAGTCTTCAATAGTTGACACAATCATGACATAAATTTTATTCTTCTATGCGTCAATCTTGGTGTAGTGATGACTGTGCTCGTGCGCACGTTTGGGAGATTGCAGGCGATAGCGGTTTTTCAAAGCCTATGGTCGTGCTGAGGTAGTTCAGTGACAGTTAAGTGACCCAGAAAACAATGATTCCGCAGTGTGGGCCCATTGTTGGCCTAGTAGGCTTTAATGATCACCTTAGATGATCACAAAGAAAATTAATGTTTTTTCTATGCAAAATTATCCAGCCGATCGCTATTGGTCTGTTCACAATGAAGCAACGACCTTATCATCTGGGGTGTGCCAACATTGCCATTGCAAACACACTCATAGAGGTGATCGCTTAATTGTGATACGCAAGCCCCTTCACCACAACAAGGTAACGATCACGAAGGGGAATTGACACATGTATGTGCCTTTTTTTTTGTTTTGTTTTTGCAGCCACAGTGCAGCAGCAGAGGCCAGAAAAATTAGGCATGTACACATGCCTGAAAAATTAGGTATTGTTGCAGCCGCTAATACCGGAAAAATTTATATTTTCCAGGCAGAAAGTGCGCTAAAACATTGCGGCTTCAACCCTAGTTGGTGGCGGAGAAGTCACGCAAGTCATCCAACATACAGAGATTAAAAACAGCAGCGTGTGGACCATTTTTAGCCCAAGGCATCTCATCAGGCCTTTTTTAGTCAAATGCAACCCCCACTGTCAGTCCCTTCGGGATCCATGCCTCATTCATCTTAATAAAGGTGAGGCAATCTAGACTTTTTTGACCTAGGCGACTTCTCTTCTCAGTGACAATACCTCCTGCTGCGCTGAAGGTCCTTTCTGACAGGACACTTGAAGCGGGGCAGGCAAGAAGTTCTATCGCAAATTGGGATAGCTCAGGCCACAGGTCCAGCCTGCACACCCAGTAGTCAAGGGGTTCATCGCTCCTCAGAGTATCGATATCTGCAGTTAAGGCGAGGTAGACTGCTACCTGTCGGTCAAGTCGTTCTCTGAGGGTGGACCCCGAAGGGCTGTGGCGATGCGTAAGACTTAAAAAGCTCTGCATGTCCTCCATCAACAACACGTCTGTAAAGCGTCCTGTCCTTGCCAGCAAGGTCGTGGTAGGAGCAGGATTACTTTCACCTCTTCCCCTGTTAGATTCCCGTTGTGCTGTGACATCACCCTTATATGCTGTGTAAAGCATACTTTTTAACTTGTTTTGGAACTGCTGCATCCTTTCCGATTTCCGGTAATTCGGTAACATTTCAGCCACTTTCTGCTTATACCGGGGGTCTAGTAGCGTGGCCACCCAGTACAGGTCGTTCTTCTTCAGCCTTTTTATACGAGAGTCCCTCAACAGGCATGACAGCATGAAAGACCCCATTTGCACAAGGTTGGATGCCGAGCTACTCATGTCCCGTTCCTCGTCCTCACTGATCTCATTGAAGGTCTGTTCTTCCCCCAGCCACGTACAACACCACAGGTACCAGATAGGTGACAACGAGCACCCTGGGATCCCTGCTGTGGTTGGTCTTCCTCCTCCTCAAAGCCACATTCCTCCTCTGACTCCTCTTCCTCAGACTCCTCTTCCAGCGTTGCCGCAGGTCCAGCAAGCGATGCTGATAAGGCTGTTTCTGGTGGTGATGGTGACCACAACTCTTCCTTTTCACGCTCATCTACGGCCTGATCCAGCACTCTTCGCAGGGCACGCTCCAGGAAGAAAACAAATGGGATGATGTCGCTGATGGTGCCTTCGGTGCGACTGACTAGGTTTGTCACCTCCTCAAAAGGACGCATGAGTCTACAGGCATTGCACATGAGCATCCAGTAATGTGGCAAAAAAATACCCAGCTCTGCAGAGGGTGTCCTAGCACCCCGGTCATACAAATACTCGTTGACGGCTTTTTCTTGTTGGAGCAGGCGGTCGAACATTAGAAGTGTTGAATTCCAACGTGTCGGGCTGTCGCAAATCAAGCGCCTCACTGGCATGTTGTTTCGCCGCTGAATATCGGAAAAGTGCGCCATGGCCGTGTAGGAACGCCTGAAATGGCCACACACCTTCCTGGCCTGCTTGAGGACGTCCTGTAATCCTGGGTACTTATGCACAAAGCATTGTACGATCATATTCAACACATGTGCCATGCACGGCACATGTGTCAACTTGCCCAAATTCAATGCCGCCAACAAATTGCTTTCGTTGTCACACACCACTTTGCCGATCTCCAGTTGGTGCGGGGTCAGCCACTGATCCACCTGTGTGTTCAGGGCGGACAGGAGTGCTGGTCCGGTGTGACTCTCTGCTTTCAGGCAAGTCAACCCCAAGACGGCGTGACACTGTCGTATCCGGGATGTGGAATAGCCCCTGGGATGTGGAGCAAGACGCAGCAGCAGAAAAGGACTCAGCCGAGGAGGTTAGCAAAGAGGATGGAGTAGGAGGAGTAGAGGAGGTGGCAGCAGGCCTGCCTGCAAGTCGTGGTGGTGTCACCAACTCCTCTGCAGAGCCACGCATTCCATGCTTGGCAGCCGTCAGCAGGTTTACCCAATGCGGTGTACGTGATATACCTGCCCTGACCGTGCTTTGCAGACCAGGTATCAGTGGTCAGATGGAACCTTGCCCCAACACTGTGTGCCAGACAGGTCATGACTTCCTTTTCCACAATAGAGTATAGGTTGTGGATTGCCTTTTGTGAAAAAAAAATTCGGCTGGGTACCTATCACTGCGGTGTCCCAATAGCTACAAATTTTTTGAAGGCCTCAGACTCCACCAGCTTGTATGGTAAAAGCTGGCGGGCTAAGAGTTCCGACAAGCCAGCTGTCAGACGCCGGGCAAGGGGGTGACTCTGTGACATTGGCTTATTACGCTCAAACATTTCCTTGACAGACACCTGACTGTGGGCAGATGAGCCAGAACTGCTGAAGGTGAGAGGCGGAGTGGCGGGTGGTTGAGAGGGGGCAAGGAGGACAGCAGTGGTTGACCTGGCTGAAGATGCTGGACCAGGAGGAGGATGGTGGCTTTGAGTTTGTGTGCTGCTTGTACTCATCATGTGTTGATCCCATAGGCGTTTGTGATGTGAGATCATGTGCCTTCGCAAAGCAGTTGTACCTAGGTGGGTGTTGGACTTCCCACGACTCAGTTTCTTTTGGCACAGGTTGCAAATGGCATCGCTGTTATCAGAGGCAGACACACAAAAAAAATGCCACACTGCTGAGCTTTGCAATGACGGAATTCTGGTGGTGGCAACAGCATGCATTGATTGGCGTGCTGTCTGGCTGACTTCAGGTGCCGATACATGCTGACTGACTGTGCCACTAGCTCCTTGCAACGACCTCCCCCTGCTTCGAACTCGTCTCCTCCTCCTCTCTGTCTCCCCATCTGAACTTTCCCCCTGTTCTTCTTCTCTTCGAGCGGGCACCCACGTGACATCCACGGACACAACGTCATCATCAACCGCTTCACTTGTATCTGAGAACTCAGCAAAGGAAGCAGCAGCGGGTACAACATCATCATCATCACACTGTACGTCCATGTGTGTAATGCTGCCTGACTGAGACATATCCTTGTTATCTACATCCTCTGGCAATAATGGTTGCGCATCACTAATTTCTTCCAACTAATGTGTAAATAACTCCTCTGACGGATCAAGTGAAGCGGCTGTGGTGCTAGTGTTGGTGGTGGCGGCAGGCGGGCGAGTGGTAACTTGAGAGGTGCCCGAAGCTGAGCTGGAGGAGGATGGTGCGTCAAGGTTCCAAGCGGAAGCTGTAGAAGATTGGGTGTCCTGTGTTAGCCAGTCAACTATGTCCTCAAAACTTTTCGAGTTCAGGGTACGTGGCCTCTGAACACTGGGCATTTTTCTAGGGCCAAAGGAAATCACAGCACCACGACCACGACGGCCCCTGCGGGGTGGCCTGCCTCTGCCTGTCATTTTTTTTTAGATTAGTGGTACTATGCGTGCAAGGTACTGTGCCACCAGATATGGGTGGTGGGCACTGGCAGTGGGCACAGTACACTCTGTGGGCCTGACACACACTGGCAGGCAACTGCAATTATATTATAGAGAAAACATTGTATTGCTTTTTTATCTGCAAGCTACTGTGCCACCAGATATGAGTGGTGGGCACTGGCAGTGGGCACAGTACACTCTGTGGGCCTGACACACACTGGCAGGCAACTGCAATATATATATATATATATATATATATATATATATATAAAAAAAAAGAAGCAGACTGATGTACTAGCCCTAAAAAGGGCTTTTTGGGGTGCTGTCAGGACGCTGTCTTTACAGCAGATAAGATGAGTCTTTGAGGACTGGAGTGGACACAGAACACTGGCCTAGCTAACGATTTCCCTATTAATTCAGCAGCAGCAGCAGCAGCTGCTTCAGAATTAATCTAAGATGGATGCTGTCCTTGCTTTTTGATAGGAGGTGGGAGGGAGGGTATGCTGATTGGCTGGAATGTGTCTGCTGACTGTGAGGTACAGGGTCAAAGTTTGCTCAATGATGACGTATAGGGGGCGGTCCGAACATCGCATATGTTCGCCCGCCGCGGCGAACGCGAACAAGCGATGTTCGCCGGGAACTGTTCGCCGGCGAATAGTTTGGGACATCTCTAGTCACACGTACACTAGCGCAGGTTTTGGAAGTGTATGTGCAAATAAATTAAACTGAATGTCACTGATATTTAACATGTGCAAACGTTATACAGGAGATGTAGAGCAGGCCATCAGCGGCTAAGAAGAAATTAGACTGAATGTCACAGATATTTAGGATGCGCAAACGTTATAAAGGAGATGTAGCACAGGTAATGTCGCTGCCACCAGCAGCGAAAAAAATTTGACTGAATGTCACTGATATTTAGGATGCTCAAACGTTATACAGGAGATGTAGCGCATGTAATGTCGCTGTGACCAGCGGCTAATAAAAAATTACAGGGAATGTCACAGCTATTTAGGATGTGCAAACGTTATACAGGAGATAAAGCGCAGGTAATGTCGCTGCCACGAGCAGCGAAAAAATTTGACTGAATGTCACTGATATTTAGGATGCACAAGCGTTATACAGGAGATGTAGCACAGGTAATGTCGCTGCTGTCACCAGCGGCTAATAAAAAATTACAGGGAATGTCACATGCTATTTGGGATGCGCAAATATTATACAGGAGATGTAGCGCAGGTAATGTCGCTGTCACCGGCAGTGAAAAAATTTAACTGAATGTCACAGCTATTTGGGATGAGCAAACTTTATACAGGAGAAGTAAGGCAGGTAATATCGCTGTCACCAGCGGCGAAAAAATTTAACTGAATGTCACTGATATTTATGATGCGCAAACGTTATAAAGGAAATGTAGCGCCGGTAATGTCGCTGCTGTCACCAACGGCTAATAAAAAATGACAGGGTTATGTCGCTGCTGTCTCCAGTGGCTAATAAATAATTACAGGGAATGTCACAGCTATTTGGGATGCTCAAATGTTATAAAGGAGAAGTAGCGCAAGTAATGTTACTGTCCGCAGCGGACACCATCTACAGAAAAAGTACGATGGATATCACAGATATTTTTAGGATGTGCAAACATTATACAGAAGATGTAGGGCAGGTAATATCACTGTTCGCAGAGGACACTGTTTATGGAAATAGTACACTGGATGTCACAGATATTTTTAGGCTGCGCACACGTTACACAGGAGATGTAGCACAGATAATGTCGCTGTCTGCAGCGGCCAAGCAATTGCACGCAATTTAGCGCAGGTTGGGCTAAAAATATATATTGCTGCCAGACACAACATTAGTCCTTAAAAGGACTTTTGGGTCTCTAACACCAACCCTGCCTAACAAAAAAAATAAAATAAAATTCCAATCCCTACACTATCTGTCCCTTCTACAGCACAGCTCTCCCTAACTAAGACTGGCCGAACCACGTGTCATCGGGTGCTCTATAGCACCGGATGACACGTTCCGGCCAGCCAATCACTGTAATGCCATTAACCAACATTGCTATGGCATTACAGTGAGTGGCAGTACTTACCTGCAGGCTGCATAGCAGCCAACAAACGTGCGGGGAGGAGACTCAAGCATCACGCTCGAGCATACGTGGTATTCGGCCGAACACCGCAATGTACCGAGCATCGAGATGCTCGAGCCGAACTGGTGTTCGATCAACACTAATTGTTACCCTTTTGCTCGTCAGTGTACACTATAAAAAAAATTATGTGCGGAAATATTGTAATCTGTCCTAGCACCTCTACACTTTATATAACTATGCTCTTCAGGTCCCTTACGCACTGAAGATTAATTTTAGGTGTGAATAATGAAATCAAATCATAAAAAATATAGTCCTATGATAGACACTGCTGTTTTGTGGATGTTTCAGGATTAGAATCACTATTTAAAGAGTTTTAGCAATAAATCTGAATTAGAAAATGTCCCAACATTTAATACAAAAATTTGGAAGTGACAACTTGATATTTCACTGTCTTACTGCAGCTGACTTTTGAAATCATAATACCTCAGAGATCATGTAATTCCATTAGAAGATCTAACGTGTGATGATTCTATAACAGTCCATCTTAAGGTTGACGGCTCATCTGGGAGAAACCCTCCCATTTGTACTGAATAGCCACCAATAATATATGCAGAGGATTTCAGCAGATCATCCACAGGACAGATGATATTTCATCTCAAGCCTGACATTGAACACTGCCAGCTTTACATGGCAGGAAAATTATTTAAAAGACTAAAAAAAAATATGTAGCAGTCAGTCATAATAATCTGGAGTTAAGATGTCATTATTGATAGATCACTTTCATATTTCAAGAGGAAGTACATTTGAAAGTCACATCATTATACTTGAGAGCTTTATCTCTTTATGTTCCTCTTTATTGCCTTATACACTTATTCACAGGGGGTCAATAGCTTTGTATAAATATGGCTAACTTAAAAGTGCATATAGTGTTCTAAATTTGCAATATAATCTCCATAACGATTTGATTTCTATACGCTAACCTCACAATTGCTGCAGCAGGAACAGGTGGACCAGAATGCTGACATACACACATCCATGCAGCCTGCCACAGTAGTGAGCAACCAACTACTTAATGGGGGCCTCAGAAGCGGTCCTCGGCTACATTAAATTCAAAGTCTCATGTTCCTCTAGAATTTTTGTAGGCCCTATTCTTCCAAAGCCATAATTCTCCCCCCCCCCCCAAAAAAAAATAGCATAGCCACATGCTCTTCAGGAATATCTGAACCACAAGCCCCTCTTCTACTGTCGAGTCATGCCAAAACAGGAAGCATCTTCACTGTGTGATGCTGCCACCTGCTGGTGCCACTAATTATGTATTCTGCAGAAGAAGGAAGTGGAGACGGAGACACAGGGAATAAACCTTGGTGAGTGCCTTGCTGTCAGTTGTCCACCAGTTGCAATGAGTAAAAAGAGTCCTCCATCCAAATCCCATCTTTGTTTGAAATTACTCATAAAAGGAAAAAGAAAGAGAACTTCAGAACTTTTGTGTCTTTTTATAAGACTAACAAATCAATGAATGATTAAATTAATTGCATATGTTGAACTATTGAGGGTGTTCTATACACCTCACACTCGGCTTGGCTCAGACTTTTGACAACAAATATAAGTTTTATGCTTTTTATTCAAAATTACTCTTTGATGCAAAATTGTATGAAAGGTAGCAATTTCACAATGTGCCGGGTTCTCTAATTGCAGAAAACAATACGGATTTGTTGGTATCATTTCTTTATTTTATAATTCAGCCAAAGGACTTGCTGAAACTGAGACTACTTTCACACTTGTGTTTAGGGATGAAATGATTACTTGATTAAATCGAGTAATACGACACAAAAAAATCCTTGATGCAAATTTTTTGCATCGAGGATTTGTTTGTGTCATGTGGCCATGGAGTGGGGGTGAAGCGCTTGCTATTACTCACCATTCTGTGGTCACCCGCCGGCCCGTACCGCACTGTATCCTGACACATCGTCAGGCCATAGTGAACGTAATCGCGCACTATGACCCAACGCTGTGTGAGTACTGGCGCTGGGGACATGGCTAGGAGAGATGGTGGCACTGGGAGGGGGCAGCTGGTGGCACTGGTAGATCAAGCTGGGGGCACTGGGGGGCAAGCTAGTGGCACTGGGGGCAGTGGTGGCACTGGGAAGCAGTTGGTGGCACTGGGGGGCAACTGGTGGCACTGGGGTGCAGCTGGTGGCACTGAGAGGGCAGCTGATGGCACTGCGGGGAGCCTGATGGCACTGGGGTGGCAGCTGATGGCACTGGGATGGCAGCTGGTGGCACTAGGGGGCAGCTGGTGGCACTGGGGGAAGCTTATGGCACTGAGGGGGCAGCTGATGGCACTGGGATGGCAGCTGGTGGCACTAGGGGGCAGCTGGTGGCACTAGGGGGCAGCTGGTGGCACTGGGGGAAGCTTATGGCACTGAGGGGCAGCTGGTGGCACAGGGGTGGGGGAAGCTGGTGGCACTGAGGGGGCAGCTGATGGCACTGCGGGGAGCCTGATGGCACTGGGGTGGCAGCTGATGGCACTGGGATGGCAGCTGGTGGCACTAGGGGGCAGCTGGTGGCACTAGGGGGCAGCTGGTGGCACTGGGGGAAGCTTATGGCACTGAGGGGCAGCTGGTGGCACAGGGGTGGGGGAAGCTGGTGGCACTGAGGGGGCAGCTGATGGCACTGGGTGGCAACTGATGGCACTGAGGGGGCAGCTGGTGGCACTGAGGGGGCAGATGGTGGCACTGAGGTGGCAGCTGATGGCAGTGGGGGGGCAGCTGGTGGCACAGGGGGGGGGCAGCTGGTGGCACTAGGGAGAAGATGGTGGCACTGGGGGGAAGCTGATGGCACTGAGGGGGAAGCTGATTGCACTGAGGGAGCAGCTGAATGCACTGAGGGGGCAGCTGATGGCAATAAGGGGGCAGCTGATGGCATTGGGGGGCAGATGGTGGCACTGGGGAGCAGCTGGTGGCACTGTGGGAAGCTGATCACACTGGGGTGGCAGCTGGTGGCACTAGGGGAAGCTGATGGCCCATATAAAAATTATATTCCAGCTCACCATATGTCTCCACTGCACGGAACAGACCGGACAAGTCCTTCATGCAGATACATAAAAAAGAAGAGGTTCCAGCATCTGGGATTATAAATGTTGCAGTCATCTTTATTTATCTTCGGTTTAAAATACAAGTGTAGACATCACCTCCCTCCACCGCCCAGATAACATGTTTTGAACTTAGTAGTTCTTACTCATAACCTCATGTGTTGTCTGGTCTCAGGGGTAAAATAGCCTCCACCCTCCAATGAGTGAATGGGGGAAAGGAACTTTGGAGGGGGGAGGGAAACATGACAGGTGATTTATTATGTGCAGTCTGGCCTATGGAGGATTTTCCTCCCTTTTTCCCTCCCCCCTCCAAAGAGAACTTTGGAAAATTTTGATTTTACACATCAGGATGCATCCGTTCTGTTAAGATGCGGTTGTGTGAAATCAAAATGGAAAAAAAACGTATCCATCACTAAATACATTGAAAGTCAAAAGGTGACGGATCCCATTTTTTAGGCTCCTAAAAAAATTGGTCCATCACCATTTTTTTCAGTGATGGATCCATTTTTTCAGTTTTTATGACTGGACACAAAACCACACTTGCAGCGGTTTTGTGTCTGGCCGCAAAGCGGAATGCTGACGGAACGGAAGACATCCTGATGCATCCTGAACGTATCTCTTTCCATTCAGAATGCATGAGGACTAAAGGGTAAAGTTTTATTTTTTCCAAGTATTGAGATCCTCTGCCAACAACGCAAGTGTGAAAGTACCCTTAGGCCCTTTGCAGACTAGCGTGAGTAAATTAGGTCCGGATGCGTTGCGAATATGTTCAGTGAAAAATGTACAATTTCGCAAGCAAGGGCATTCAGTTTTGTATGCGATCTCTTAGCAACCATCCGTAAAAAACGCATGGCATCCACACTTGCTTGCGGATGCGATGCGATTTTCACGCAGCCCCATTCACTTTTATGGGGCCAGCGTTGAGTGAAAATGTACCACTTGGAACCGAACCCGAGTTCGGGAAATGTTTTTTTACAGTATAAATCAATTTCTGAAGTTATTATGCGAAGTCTCGCAAGTCTTCGCAAAGTAATAGCTTCGGCTCATCAGAGCCAATATATTCTAATACTGTAAGGAGCGCTCGCTCCATACAGTATTGAAACAAAGTTTTATGCGAATCGACTTCGGATGTTTCATCTGAAGTCGATTCGCTAATCCCTAGTCTTCATGCTCAGCGCAGGTCCTTTGGTGGGTTTTCTTCAATCAAGATGAAAGCAGACAGCCTCTCCCCGATCAAGTGCATGAGGCAAGTATATATTTTTTTTACTTTTAGCCACTATTTTAGGAAAAACTGATTCATTACCACGAAGCATGAGGAAATTCAGCCTTGTGCCAAATCAAATTTTTCCTTAAATTCAAATTGAAGTCCACTTTCTATCCTTCGATTTGCTTAACACTACTTCACATCTGTCTGTGTAAAATTATAGAAAATTTATAAATACAGAGAATACTCATGAAAAATAAATTGTTCCTAAGGGATAATAAAGCATAGTCAAACATGACAAACATTTCAGATACACATTGCATAGTAAAACCACTTGCCAATAAATACAAAAAGTACTGTACCCAATACCCCAATTTCACAATACTTATCTATTTATAAACAGCTCCTGACATCTTCAATCATTCGTCTTTACTTAATCTTTTTTGTTATTTCTACTTCTGCATACAGTTTATGCTGATTACATTACATATTTGTTATTCTTTAGTTATTTGTGTGCTCTGTTTGTCTTTTTCTACTATTAGTAGGGTTTGAGACCACTTCAAGCAGCCCTCTTCCTCTATAGGAAGGTGCCTGCCTCTTTTGTTTTGTGTTGGAATGTAGTACTCAACATGTTTTGTTGCAATATTCAAAATAAAGAAATCTTAGTGTGCTTGACAAAAATGATTTACGGTGCATACATGTATAGTGAAAGAACAGTGTTACTTCTTACAGATAACAATACAGTTAATGTGGCTGCTTCTTCAAAAATAGGACAGGGAAAAGATGAAAATATTACACAAATTTTAATTTTTATATCTAATGTACCAAACAGGCATTTATTACAGATTTTCCTTCTTCCAGGAAAAGTGGTGGCAGCTGACAACTGAGAATTATGGGGGAGATGCTGCACATACAAAGCTGTCTTGGTGATTTATATAAAATACTGACTAAGGAGAACATTTCAAATAAAGCAATTACTTTATTTTTTAACATTCTTTATGCTGTGGATGGTTGCCATGGAAAAATTGCAGAAAGAGTTTTATCTGCTATAAATCACAGAAAGGCATAGACAAACAATTTACTACATACTGTACATTTGGGGTCATGTATAAAGAGTTTTTTTTATGTTAACCCGCTCCCAACTGACTTATGTATATATACGTCGGCGGTTGGGACTTTAGATATGGCGCCCGCTCGTGTGTGCAGTTGGCACCCGGCGCTAATGTTCACGACCATCGATAATGCCGATCGGCAACTTTTAACCTTTCAGATGCCGTGGTCAAATTTGACCAAGACATCTGTAGGCACATAAACCCAGAAGCACACGCTTCCGGGTGAGTTCCAGCTCCTCCGATGGAGATTAGAGGAGCCAGAGTGTGTGTGACAGCCCCTGTCCTCCTGAGTGATAGGAGGCTGCTGCCTATTAGTTCATATGGAGAGCCTGCCTGTGGCAGGGCTTTGTATGAACTTAGTGTAATTCTAATAGTCTATAAGAAAAACAATCTAGGGGAACAATAAAAAAAACTATTTTAAAAAACTAAAAAAAATATAAAAAATAAAATTCAATTTGGGGTCATGTCAAAATAAAATTTTAATAAAAGTACATAAGCAATTTCAAAAATAAACAATCCTCCCTAGCGTCACCCACAATGCTAAGGAGGCTTGTGTATGAGGGAGTTGTGAGGGACTTGGGAGAGATAGCTGTTGACCAAACAGCCAGCTGCTATTGAATGTACTGTATATGAGCTACAGCCTAAAAATGTTGACTTTGGAAATTAATTTACCCAATTTTCCCAATTAAATTTCTGCATAGCCCAGCATGAGTCAGTGCATTCATTTTCTTAAAAAAATAAAAATAAATACATGATAAGAGAAAAATCCAGTTAAAGGAAAGAAACTACCGGTACTTAAAATGCTACCAAATCAATGCAAATGTATATTGCAGAAGCAAAAATAGAATTTAAAAAAATACCCAAACCATCTCTACTAGGTTGTGCCATCATATAAAAGCTGATGTCAAGATGAGCACTCATTATTAGGGTTGAGCAAACCCAAACTGCAAAGTTCGGGTTTGAACCCGGACTTTTTCCCTGAAGATAGGACCTGCTGAATGAAGATAGAAGGACCTGCGGTGATGTCACCACAGGTCCATTTGCAGGTCATCCAGAAAAAAGAGGATACCGGCTGCGCGATCAAGTAGATGAGTTGAGTTTTTTTTTATTATTTTTAACCCCTCAATGGCCATTTTATTTAGCATTCTGTCTTAAGAATGCTATTATTTTCCATTATAACCATGTTATAACGGAAAATAATAAAGTGAAGTTCGGGGCCCGGGGTAAAGTTCGGGTCCCGAACCCGAACTTTGACCTGAAGTTCGGCCGAACCCGGCAAACCCTAACTTACACGGGTTCGCTCATTTCTCCTTATGCTGTCAAGCTTCTTGGATAATCTGCTCTCTACTCTGTAGTAGCTGGAAAGCTACAATAGTATTCAATAATTATTTTGGACGCAACTTTTTTTACTTTTCATCTTTGTATTTAAAAGCCATGTTTTTTTTATTATCCACATGATACCTGTTTTATGGGCCGAGTTGTAGTTTTTATAGTCTTTATGGTACCATACATACATGATTCATGACTTTCTTCCACAGCTGTCACATCTAATGTATTATATAGCTTTTATACAGGGTGACAGCATGAAAAACAGGGTGGAGGGTGACAGCATGAAAAACACAGAAATTGCACCATTTAAAAAAAAAAAAATTATGGCATTGCGGTAGATACTGTAGTACGTGACATAATAACATTTTCCTGTGGGTCAGTATGAATATGCTATACCAAATTTAGATTCCATTTTTTTCCTACTTTTAGACTTTTTAATTAACTGCTACATCTGAGGGATTAAATTACTGGAATTGGAGACAGACTTTAAAGCAGCCAAAAATTACCTACTGTAGGTTAATGTTGTACTACTAAATAAAGATTGATATATTTCATATATACTGGATGTGTGGTTTTTCATAGTCCTTCTGGTTGTAATCCCATTGTATAGGTTATAGGGATTATTGGCTGGCGCTTCATTACATTTTGAGGGTCCCCTGGTTATTATTTTTATTCCTAGGATATACAACACATGTCATATAGGTGCGGGTCCAAACTCTGGAAAGCTGCAATCTGATTGGTTGCTATGGACAACTAAGCCAGTCTTTCTTTACACCAGTTTTGATAAATCCCACCGTAATCTTTATCCATAACTGTCCAATATATTAAATAGAGCCCCTGCACTGGCGGATCGCTGAAGTTATGTAGAGTCGCCGGCCTCTTCATAACTTTGGCGCATCCAGCACCGCTTCTAAATGTAAGACATCTTCCTTGCTGTCTTACATTTAGACCATTTTCTATGACTCAACCAGGCATAGAAAATGGTGAATGAGACTCCTCCCCGCCACACCCAAACCTGCCATGAGCGGGGAAAAGTCACAGATTAAGGTGCAACTAACTGTTGCACCGCAATCCATTCCTAATATAGGCGTATTTCAGGTTAATAAATGACCCCCTATGTCTCTTGTAATGAAGAAAAAAATAAAAAGAAGTTTGTTCCTTAAAGGGGTATTCCACTTTCCAGCCATATATTTAAAAATATCATGAGCTGCAAATAGTTTAAAAAAATAAATAAAAGAGTTTATACTTACCTCCGTGCTACGATCCTCTTCCTGCTGATGTCTCAACACAGCAAGAAGGGGCTGGGAATGCAGCATAGCCAATCACTGGTTGAGGGAGGTTATCATTGCAACGAGTCTTTGTCTGAACAATGGATAGCAGTGGAGACCTCAGCATCGTTGGAGTGGCAGCAGTGAGGGACTGCTTGGGTGAATATAAGCCCCCTATTTCAGAATTATTCCTCTTAACCTGATTTATCAGCATGCACCACACCTCATGCACTCAGAGGCTCTACAGATATCGTCTGATAACCGGCTCATGTAGCTTTATATCTATTCCCCTATTGTATTAAGATGGCCAGACAATTGTACAAAACAAGCATATCTACCTTTTGTCTCACCCCCATCTCCTCACAAATTGTATGCTCTTGTGAGCAAGGTCCTCCTTCCTCTTGTTTTAATTATTGACCAGTTTGCTGCTATGTTATTTATGACTCTGTTTGTACATGAACCCCCTGATTATAAAGCTCTAAAAATTATTATTATTATTATTATTATTATTAGCCATATTATTTTTTAAAACGATTTGCAGCCTATGTCAAATATTTTATATAATGCTGGATTATTCTGTTAAGGCCCAGACAAGCCTGTCCCTTAAAGGCTATGTACACCTTTGGAGGCAATGTTTGTTTATGATTGCATTTTACTCATTTTTGGCTGAAAATCTAATTTTCAATTGTCCTTTATTAAAAATATTGAGCCATTCTGTCACAAAGGGTTAACTGTTTTTCTAACTGTGTGACTGGTACTTTCACTGTAACTTTGTGCAGGTCATCAAATAAACCTTATCTCTAATCTACTGAGCAGTCAAACACTTATTTAAGCCACCTCCTTAGCAGTAAGATAAGGATTGAACCTTAATGAGTGTTTATAGGTCAGAGACCAGAGATAAGGAGCCCGTCAGCTCCCCAGATGTCGGAAAATACAGAAAGTCCACAGGCAGCTAGTAGAGCATCTCAGCTGTGTACAGAAAAAAGGATTCTATATTTTTAATAAAGACCAATTGAAAAAATATATATTTTCAGCTCAAAATAAGTACAATTCTATAATAAAAATATTGCCCCCAAAGGTGTTCATAGCCTTTAAGGAGTTAACCATATAACTCAATACTGCTAGTACATACTATGCATTAAAGTTTTCAATGGCAGACATATGCAAAAGTATTGACACACAGTAGTATACACAGTTGAGCATACGGTACATATCTCAACTGTATGTCCTAAACATATGGTCAGAGCCTTACACATGCAATAGCTTCTAGCAGAAAACCATTTTTATCATAGCCACTCAGATTATGGGGAGAATATGATAATTCTATATGTGCCTCTAGATCCTGTCCTGGTAATCATATACTGTATGTACCTTAAGTGGTCAACACCGGTGCTTAAAAAGTTGCCCATATATATTTCCAAATTTTTGTCGCCAACCAAGGATTGATACTTCACATTCCAAAGTCATTATTGCATTGTGGACCCTTTTCTTTGTCTTCTTGGATACAACTGGCAGATTGAAAAAATTCTAATATGATTAGAAATCACAGTCTGCAATATCAATGTGTGACCTTGGTAAGGGCCCAAAACTACTACTTACATATCAACGCGATCATGGTAGCAGAGAGAAAGTTTGCATTAATGAAAACTATTAAAAAAAGAGTTCACGAAGAACAGTGAAAATACAATTACACACTGCTATCAATGTCATTATTACGACGACTGTATGGCAATGTACTAGAATAATGCAATTATAATTGAAAAACGTACAGAACACAATTATCAGGAATCAGGATGTGTCAATTCACAGCTGCCACTATCAGAAGCTGTCACTATCAAAAGGCCAGATATAGCCTTATTATTCATTTCATTAATCTTCTATTCATTAGTGCTTAGAATTGCCCAAACTACCACCTTTTCATAAACCATAGTTAAAAGTTCAGTGTGAGCTGCAGAACAGAACATTCTGAATATAATTAATATCAATTCAGAAATCTCTTGGGCTGTGTAGGAGAAAAAGCTCCATTGTTACTATATTAAAGTCATAATTTGCTGCTGAATCTCTAGGGATTATGTTAATTGATGAAGGACACAAGTTTGGAAATAACATATTGCGGTTTCCATCATAAGAGAGCAAAGAATTTATAAAGCGTTTAATTGCTGCTTTATTTAATTAACAATCAGGTATAAATATAATACTCGTAGATAAAACAAAATGCAATAAAATCAGTTTCTTGTACAAAAGTAAGAAATATTTAAAGAGACACTGTACTTTCACACAATTTCATTTCATTGAAAATGGTGTAACTATCACATTTCTAAATAGCTTCATTTAAATAATATGACTGAGTCCACCTGAAAAAGGTTGCAAAATCATGGCCGCTAAGGGTCTCACTTCCACCTAAGTTGCAGTCCACTGCCTGTTAGACAAGATCCGTCCCTAGCAATAAAGACACAGAAGACAGCTCCCAAGAAATGGGTGTGTGTCAGAGCTAGCTGAGATCCTGAGACTGATAAAAGAACTGCTTCTACACTGCTCTGAATTCATAGGATCCCCATGCCTTTCTGTAAGTGTGATTTTTTCCCCTCTTTATCTGTTCTGTGACCTCTAAAGCTGGAAAGAAACATAGTGGAAAGTAAGGGAAAGGACGTCACAACAGTACAGTGCTGAATGATTCCACAAAAAGGAAACCCTGCCCTCCGCTTGTGAGAGAAATGCATCTAGCTGTGCAGATAAAATAGAATATAATTAGGCTCAAAAAAGACATAAAGGAAGTCCAAAAATGACCTGCTCCTTCACATCATGATTGTACAAAGAAGCACAGCCATGCAAACTAGTTTTGGAAACTCAGGTATGCTTTAAGGCAGAGGTGCACAACCTGCGGCTCTTTATACCATTCTGTGCGGCCCACAAACAACTAGTGACAGACATGTACAGTATGTCTATGTCTTGTGGTTGCTCACATGCATTTTTCATGTATTCTCCCATTAGATGGGAGTCCTGGAGGTGTCACTAGACATTAATGGTATATTCAATATGCCATAAATATTGTATTTCAGTCTGTAATACCCCTTTAACTTTTAATTTCGGACCTTGGGGTTCTTTCAGTCTGAAATTGTGGCCCACAACCTGCTTTAAGGACTTTACCGTTTGGAAAAGACAAAAGCGATCTTTTGACATGTTAGGGGACTACAATGGTACAGTTCACAGTTCAGATATGTACCTACTGTATATCCTAAATGGATCTACGAAATAAATTCAGTAATACTTTATATGGAACATTAGATATCTTTATAAAAAGGCAATTTCGGGTGGGAAAGCCATAGCTTACCGCTCATGAAGTAGGACACATCTTCTCTGTGCTTCTAAGCCTCCGCAACACTGAATATGCTTAAAGTGGTAACTGATTTTTTAGATGCTCTCTTTTGACCACAATGTGATCATGACAGCACCTGTTTTAGAGCAAGAATGTGTCACTGAGACTCTTGTATGCTCCTTAGAAGACCAGCAATGGAACTGGAGCTCTGTTTACCTCCTATGGACAATTCTGCCTCAGTTATAGATCCCCTGGCAGCCTCTCAAACATCAGATGGTGCCTCCCTGTTATGTTAGCAGTCCATGCCCGCCACTGGGGTCAAGGCACCACTCCACTTACCCTGTGTCTGTCACAGGTTGCACTCCAGCAGTGGGCCTAGGCACTGATTTCTTGTGTGTCTTTTGGGGAAAATGTATTAAGATATTCTTCATTGAACCTCACTTTATTCTGCCATATTGCAAGCTGTAACCGCTCTTTGGTCCTATGTGTAGCTGATAGGCTGTTTCTAATGTGTTAATCAACTTCTGCTAAATATGCCCTGCTGTTTGTCTTATTATCCGACTGAGCAATAAATTGACTAGTTTGATAAATAAATCTGCACAGGACTGCTTGTAAACTGACTTCTGCCTGATTCCCGGATTTTGACCCTCTGCTGACTGACCTGACTCATACTTGAACACCGTACTGACCCCGTTATACCTGTCCTTACCTTTGGACTGTTCTCCCATATGACCAGTGAGGAGGTACCTGATGACCATGGTCCCACACCCTGAGCTCAGTACCTCTCATCCCTCATGCAGTTAAGAGAGGAGATATTATTATTATTACTATTAAGCAGATAGACGATAACCATGGACAAATTCGCTTCCTAACAGTCCAATCCTGTTATACCTCAGAGGCTCAAACCCAGCCTAGCATGAAATGAGAAGATGCTTGGAGGACCTAGATAATAGGGGCCAACGCCATAACAAAAATGTTAGACTGTTAGAGGCCTTCCTGAGGCTGCAGAGGCCTAACATTTACAAGAAACACATCAGGCTCTGTTTGATCAAATACTGGGCCTACCAACAGAATTGCCTATCAAGCTAAACCGTGATGACAGAGTACTCTTACCTAAAAGGGCTAGTTTTCTAACTTGTGATATAAGTTGCAGTGTGACTGATCTCTATATAAAAGAAAATATCATGCATAAGATGTGCTTTCTATGCAACATCAATTTTTTATTCTTGTATCCACTGTTGGACATCCTATGTAAAAATGGCATCTTTAATTGGGGGGTTCCCTTTAGTTTGATTATGTTTATTTACAATGTAGCAGTTGTGGATTGGGCAGATACCAGTTGGACACAATTGAGTCAAAAACAAACACAGCGCTAATATACAGTGATGAGGAGATAACAGAGAGCGAACAGAGTAACATCAGTGTGCAGAAAAAAAATCTTCTTACTACAAGCCTTATATTGAATAATAGTCAACAACATTATGTGTAAATAAGTATATAGTATATAAGTACACGGTATATAAGTACAAACATGAACATTATAGTGTCACAGCATTAAAAGGTAGGCTTCTGATTACACATTCCCTTTAAATACTGTACAGTACAGTGACATTTATTATGATGTTCATCTGACAGTTTGTACTAATATAATGTGTTTATTTCACACAATCTTATTTCTTCTTATTCATTATAAATTACTGATAGCTCACTGGCTTGCTATTACTATTCACTATAATGGGGCCCGAAGAGCTCGTGCATGAATACCAACATTCTGCCAGACAAAATACTGATGCATGCAGTAGTTTTTTTCTCGGTATAAGGCCCCCTGCACACGAACGTGTGCACCCCGTGGTCGTGCTGCGGCCCGCAAAATGCGGGCCGCAATGCACGAACCCAGTCGTAGGGCAGCCGCAGCGGATCGCGGACCCATTCACTTGAATGGGTCCGCGATCCGGCCTTTCCGCAAAAAGATAGGACATGTTCTATCTTTTTGCGGAACGAAAGTACAGGACGAAACCCCACTGAGGCACTCCGTAGTTCTTCCGTAGGGTTCCGTTCCGTGCTTCCGTTCCGCACCATTCCGCATCTCCGGATTTGCGGACCCATTCAAGTGAATGGGTCCGCATCCGTGATGCGGAATGCCCACGGAATGGCACCCGTGTATTGCGGATCCGCAAATGCGGTCCGCAATACGGCAACGGGAAGCACACGTTCGTTTGCAGGGGGCCTAACGCTGACACTTATGCTGGAAACCTGGCAGACCCAATTATAGTGAATAGGATCTGATAGTCAAAGGTTAGCCATACTCTGAAATCATAAATACACTGATTAAACATTGCCACCACCATTATGCCGTGATGAAATAATACCACCGTACAGTAACTGAATAACACCACTATACCATGACTGGATAATACCACCATACAGTAACTGAATAACACCACTATACCATGACTGGATAATACCGTCATACTGTGACTGGATAACACCACTATACCATGACTGGATAATACCGCCATACTGTGACTGGATAACACCACTATACCATGACTGGATAATACCACCATACTGTGACTGGATAACACCACTATACCATAACTGAATTACACCATATAGTAACTGGATAACACCACCATACTATGACTGATAACATATAAATTAAGTTTGCCTAAATAATCAAAATTATTTTGTCATATATGAGGATTTTGGTACCAGAGAAGCAATGCTAATTGTTGACAAGTAGTATCAGAGTCATATTGTATCCATGGCATTACTGATAAAGTGTGCACTTATAAAGGAATGAAAACATACAAAAGTTAAATTTTTATATAAATTTTATAAAAATTACAGGAAAGGGGTTGTAATTTACTGAATTACATAAACTGGACTCTAAGAAAGCTGGGTGGCCACCTCTGTGGGAGCAATAGTTGTGCTTATATTCCTGCCTCCCAACTTCCCCAGACACCTATATAAAGCCTGCCTTATTATACAGGAAAGGGGTGTATTAGAACATGTTCTATTCTTTTCGGGAGCCGCGGACCGGAAGTACGGCGGCGCGCTCCGGAAATGCAGATGCGGAGAGCATCCATAGAGAATGAAAGGGTCTGCACCCGTTCCGCAATTTGCGGAACGGATGTGGACCCATTATTACGGATGTGTGAATGGAGCCTTATACTGCACTAAATAGACAGGTTTTTCATTCAGGACTCTAGGACAGTTTGGTGGCAACCTATATGGGAACATTGTATTTCTTGCCACCCAACTTTCCCTGACACAGATATGCTGTAAAATTAGCTAGGACAAAATGCTCAAGTACTTACTGGGCAGATATGTTCATTCTGAAACCACAATATGCATACTACCTGGATAAGCTGAAGGCGTCCTGCAAAGTAATGCAAGACCTGCAGCACTTTAAATCAGAAGTGGCCATAAAGCTACCTGGATACATCAACAGCAGCCACACCCCAGACTCTGCTCCGCTCATCTGCCCGGACACCCTGAGGAATGTGGAACATAGATATTATTGTTACAATTAATAGGCTCTAGACATTGTGACATCTGTGGTCCCAGATGCATGGAAGATCAACTTGGAAATCAAAGGAAAAACTCCAGCATCCGATAAAAGATCGTAGATACTTCTTTGTGTGTTTTTAGGGTACAAAGAGCGTTCCGGCGATGGAACTGCCTGCCGGATACGTCAAAACGTATGCAAACTGATGGCATTTGTCAGATGGATCAGGATCCTAATCCGTATGACAAATGCACTGAAATGCCAGATCCGTCTCTCCGGTGTCATCCAGAAAAACGGATCCAGCATTTATTTATTCTCACATTTTTTGCGGTCTTAGCATGCACAGACCGCAATGCAGGATCCGTTTCGCCGGAACACTCGGCATTAATGCATTTTATTAGGAAAAAATGCCGGATCCGGCATTCCGGCAAGTGTTCTGGAATTTTGGACGGAAATAAAACCGTAGCATGCTGCGATATTATCTCCGTCCTGAAAAGGCAAAAAGACTGAACTGAAGACATCCTGATGCATCCTGAACGGATTGCTCTCTATTCAGAATGCATTAGGATAAAACTGATCATTTCTTTTCCGGTATTGAGCCCCTAGGACGGAACTCAATGCCGGAAAAGAATAACGCTAGTGTGAAAGTGCCCTTAATACCAAGCAGAGAACAGCATGGATACCTACAAGTGTCAGGTCTAACAAAAAGATCTTACCAATGGAATTGCCATTGCCTTGTTCTAGTGATGGAAGATTCGGACTTGTAATTTTTTGTGCTTACATCAAATAAAATGGGTTCCCGATCACCAGATTCACTATGTAAGGTATTTACGCCACTGTGGATGAATGACCAAGGCCGCCAGTAACGTGAGACTGTGGAAGTCTTGCACATGTGCCATTACTCTAATTACGGTTTTAAAAACTAATCCGAAACTGGATTCGTCGATTGTGGGGCAAATCATAACAAATCTGGGTTTAGATTTGTTCTCTAATATAGTATGGCATGTGCTGCTGCTAACAGTAACGGCGCATGTGCGGGGCTTTCTTAGTCTTCCGTTACTAGCGGCCTTGCTTGTTCAGCTGCAGCAGAGGAAATACATTATATCGTGAATATGGCAATCGGAAGCTCATTATATTTAAAGGGGATGTGACACTTCAGCAAGTGTGTAGAGAAAGTTAATACAAGGCACTTGTATTGTAATGTACTGCTAGTATCCATATTGCCTCCTTTGCTGGCTAGATTCATTTTTCTATCACATTATAAACTGCTTGCTTCCCTGGTTACAACCATCCTGCAATCCAGCAGCGGTGGTCGTGCTTGCTTGTATGATGTGATGGAAAAATGAATCAAGCCAGCAAAGTAGGCAATATGGATACTAACAATACATAAGTAAGTGCCTTGTACTAACTTTCTCTACATAATAAATGCTATTTGCTGAAGTGAGACAGCCCCTTTAATGAAAACTTCATTCGTCCAAACAGGGCAAATCCGAATCTACCATCACTACCTTGTTTGTGTTCCTATTAAGTACCCAGCCTGCCTGCCCTGTCTGTGTCTTCTTTACCTCATTACAACCCTGGCCTGCCAGTTTATGCAGGGTCTCCTACCAGCTATGCTATAAGTGTGTTGTCTGTATCTCTAATCCTGTATTCTATTCTAAGTGACTGTTTTGGACTACTCCTGCAGTTTTCCGGCGCTTTCTATATCCTGAGTTCCCGGTTGCTTGGACTGGATTCCCTGACCTCAATGGACCAGCTGTCAACCACACTGGGACTATCCCAGGGGGTAGAAGTCTGGTTGCTCCCCTGCAGAGAAGTCCAGATCCCTGTACAGGGGTTAAAGGATGAATACCAGGGAGCACCAGAATAATACACTATGCCAAACTGACAGAGCAGCTTTAGCATTCATTATAAGTAAACGTACACTACTTTAACCCCTTAATGACCCTCGCCGTACATGTACGGTGCTGGTGGACGTGACTTAAGGACTAGCGCCGTACATGTACGGCGGGCAGATCAGGGGGGTGCAAGAGCTTTGCCCGCCCGATCAGCGGCACGGACTCGGCAGTCACTAACAGCCAGGCCCCTGCTACGTACGCCGGCATCGGTGAACACTGACCGTGGCATGCAGAGGGTTCACAGAGGGTACGGGTGCCCTCCGCTTCCCCATCAAGTCCCCGCGCTGCAGTGGCAGGGACTTAATGGCAGAGAAGTTAAGCCTGATGCCTTCCATAGGAATCGGGGCTTGACTTCTATGGAAGACTTTTTAGATCCAGCCCCTTAGGCTGGGTCTTACAGGCAGGCTGTCAGTCAATACATTACAATATAGGATGTATTGTAATGCATTGCAGAGGGGATCAGACCCCAGAAGTTTAAGTCCCAGAGTGGAACAAAAATAAAAAGTTTTGTAAAAAAAAAATGTGTTTTTCATAATAAAAAAAATTAAGTTTCATGTAATAAAAAAATAATAATTCCCCAAACAAAACACATAAAATTGTAAAAAAAAAAAAAAAATGAAAACCAGACATATTGGGTATTGCCACATCCGTAACGACCGGCTCTACAAAAATATCACATCCCGCAAAAAATTAGCCCCAACAATAAAACAATTGGGCAAAAAATGTAAAACTATGGCTTTCAGAATATGGAGACACTAAAACATGATTTTTTTTGTTTCAAAAATGTTTTTAAGAGTGAAAAAAAGAAGACATATTAGGTATCTCCGTGTTCATAACAACCAGGTCATTTTTTGTCACTTTACATCACAAAAAGTGTAATACCAAGCGATCAAAAAGTCATATGCACCCTAAAATAGCACCAATCAAACCATCATTTCATCCTGAAAAAAAATTGCCCCTACATAAGACATTCGCCAAAAAAAAAATATATATATATGGTTTTCAGAATATGGAGACACAAAAAAATAATTTTTTATAAAATACAAGTAAAAGAAAAACTATAAATAGGAAAAAGTGCAAAATAAAATTATTCATTGGTCATATTATGTGGCAAAAATATATTTTAAAAATAAATAATAAAGTGATGATGAAAAAATAAAAAATAAATAAAATACAAATAAAAGGAAACTGTGCAAAATAAGTCAGTGTTCCCAAAGGTATTTTTGTAGCAGAATAATATAAAATAAAATAATAAAAAAAAGAAAAAATAGTAAAATACATAAAAGAAAATAATGCCCACACCAACGAAAACCATTACAATTATCACTCCATTCATGTGAAACTATACATATTGTATAATAAAATGATCCAACACATATAGGGAACTAATTATAATTTGCATATTTAAATAATGACCTATAGTTTAAATAAAAAATAACAAAAAAAAAATTAAAAAATATATCAAAATGCCCCGTGTTATGTAATAAAAATCTGCAAAAGTTATTTTGGTCGTCCAAAAAATAAAAAAGTTACAAGTGTTTGGACCACATGTGCTAAATCACAAAACAGTGACTGGTCATTAAGGCCTTTTCAGGCCTGGTCATTAAAGGGATAACCAATAAGTGCTTTCCGGGCTAGTAAGGCCTCATACACATGTCCATACCTTTTCTTTTGGTACGCAGGACACCAGCCATATGTGTTCTGCATTTTGCAGAACAGAGTAACGGAAGCGGATAGCACATGGAGTGCTGTCCGCATCTTTTGCGGCCCCGTTGAAGTGAATGGGTCCACATCCAAGCCGCATAAAAAAAATGCGGCTCAGATGCGGACTTAAACAATGGCCGTGTGTGTGTGAGCCCTCAGGGAAAATGCTTACTGGTTATTGCAAGTCCCCTACAGTATATCTGGGGGTGCAGAAGGTGGTAATAACCAGTGAGCGCTGTCCTCCGCAGTGAAGTAAAGCACTCATTTGTGAATAGGAGGCAGGAAGGAAACGTTGCCACTTAACCTGTTCCGGACACATGACGTACCGGTACATCATGTGTATTTCCGATCACTGCCGCCCGGCGGGCGGTGATCGGGACAAGGTGCCTGCTCAAATCATTGAGCAGGCACCTTGGCTAAATGCGTGGGGGTCCCGTGACCCCCCCCCCCCCGTGTCGGCGATCACCGCAAACCGCAGGTCAATTCAGACCTGCGGTTTGCGGCTTTTACATGCGGCGCCGGTTGCGGTTGGCGGTGCCATCGGGTCCCCGTGGGGCTGTAGGGGGGACCCGATGGCATGGAAGGCAGCGCAATTCCTTCCTGAGGCATCTGCGCTGCCTTCTGGTGACGAGCCTGTGAGATCCAGCCCCCTGGATCTCACAGGCTGGAAGCTGTATGAGTAATACTCAATGTATTACTCATACAGCCAATGCATTCCAATACAGATGTATTGGAATGCATTGTAAAGGATTAGACCCCAAAAGTCGAAGTCCCAAACTGGGACAAAAAAAAAGTGAAAAAAAAAGTTGAAAAAATAAAGTTTCCCCCAAAAAATTTTAAGTTTCAAGTAAAAATAAACAAAAACATCATTTTCCCCAAATAAAGTTTAAAAAAATTGGTAAAAAATTGGTAAAAATATAGGGGGGGGGCGGAGTATACATATTAGGTATAGCAGCATCCGTATCGATTGGCTCTATAAACATATCACATGAACTAACCCCTCAGATCAACACTGTAAAAAATAAATAAATAAAAACTGTGCTAAATAAACCATTTTTTTGTCACCTTACATCACAAAAAGTACAACACCAAGCGATCAAAAAGGCATTTGCCCACCAAAATAGTACCAATCTAACCGTAACCTCATTCCGCAAAAAATAAGCCCCTACCTGAGACAATCGCCCCAAAAAAAAAATATGGGTCAGAATATGGAGACACTAAAACATTATTTTTTTTGTTTTAAAAAAGCTGCTATTGTGTAAAACTTACATAAATAAATAAAAAAGTATACATCTTAGGTATCGCCGCGTCCATATCGACCGGCTCTATAAAAATATAACATGACCTAACCCCTCAGATGAACACCGTAAAAACGAAAAAATTAAAACTGTGCTAAATAAAAAAAAATTGTCACCTTACATAACAAAAAGTGTAATAGCAAGCGATCAAAAAGTCATATGCACCCCAAAATAGTGCCAAACCGACATCTCATCCCACAAAAAATGAAACCCTATTTAAGATAATCAGCCAAAAACTGAAAAAACTATGACTCTCAGAATATGGAGACACTAAAACATGATTTTTTTTTATGTTTCAAAATGATATTATTGTGTAAAACTTACATAAATAAAAAAAGAGTATACATATTAGGTATCGCTGCGTCCGTATCGACCGGCTCTATAAAAATATCACATGACCTAACCCCTCAGGTGAATACCGTAGCCATTTTTTGTCACCTTGCATCACAAAAAGTGTAATAGCAAGCGATCAAAAAGTCACACGCACCCCAAAATAGTTCCAATCAAACCGTCATCTCATCCTGCAAAAATCATACCCTACCCAAGATAATCGCCCAAAAACTGAAAAAATTATGGCTCTCAGGCTATGGAAACACTAAAACATGATTTTTTTTGCTTCAAAAAAGCAATCATTGTGTAAAACTTACATAAAAATAAAAGTATACATATTAACCTGTCAGATGAATGTTGTAAATAACAAAAAATAAAAACGGTGCCAAAACACCTATTTCTTGTTACCTTGCCTCACAAAATGTGTAATATAGAGCAAACAAAAATCATATGTATCCTAAAATAGTACCAACAAAACTGCCACCCTATCCCGTAGTTTCTAAAATATGATCACTTTTTTGGAGTTTCTACTCTAGGGGTGCATCAGTGGGGCTTCAAATGGGACATGGTGTCAATAAACCAGTCCAGCAAAATCTGCCTTCCAAAAACCGTATAGCATTTCTTTCCTTCTTCGCCCTGCTGTGTGCCCGTACAGCGGTTTATGACCACATATGGGGTGTTTCTGTAAAGTACAGAATCAGAGCCATAAATATTGAGTTTTGTTTGGCTGTTAACCCTTGCTTTGTAACTGGAAAAAAATTTAAATGGAAAATCTGACAGAAAAGTGAAATTTTTTAATTGTATCTCTATATTCCATTAATTCTTGTGGAACACCTAAAGGGTTAACAAAGTTTGTAAAATCAGTTTTAAATACCTTGAGGGGTGTAGTTTCTAGAATGGTATCACTTTTTTGGAGTTTCTACTCTAGGGGTGCACCAGGGGGGCTTCAAATGGGACATGGTGTCAAAAAAACAGCCCAGCAAAATCTGCCTTCCAAAAACCATATGGCATTCCTTTCCTTCTGCGCCCTGCCGTGTGCCCGTACAGCGGTTTACAACCTCATATGGGGTGTTTCTGTAAACTACAGAATCAGGGCCATAAATATTGAGTTTTGTTTGGCTGTTAACCCTTGCTTTGTAACTGGAAGAAAATTATTAAAATGGAAAATCTGCCAAAAAAGTGAAATTTTGAAATTGTATCTCTATTTTCCATGAATTCTTGTGGAACACCTAAAGGGTTAACAAAGTTTGTAAAATCAGTTTTGAATACCTTGAGGGGTCTAGTTTCTAGAATGGGGTCATTTTTGGGTGGTTTTGTAAGCCTCAGAAAGTGACTTCAGACCTGAACTGGTCCTTGAAAAGTTAATTTTTTTTTATTTCTGAAAAATTCAAGATTTGCTTCTAAACTTCTAAGCCTTGTAACATCCCAAAAAAATAAAATGTCATTCCCAAAATTATCCAAACAGGAAGTAGACATATGGGGAATGTAAAGTAATAACTATTTTTGTAGGTATTACTATGTATTATAGAAGTAGAGAAATTGAAACTTGGAAATTTGCAAATTTGGTATTTTTTTATAAATAAAAATGAATTTTTTGTGACTCCATTTTACCAGTGTCATGAAGTACAATATGTGACAAAAAAAACTATCTCCAAATGGCCTGGATAAGTCAAAGCGTTTTAAATAGGGATGAGCGAACCCGAACTGTATAGTTCGGGTTCATACCGAATTTTGGGGTGTCCGTGACACGGACCCGAACCCGAACATTTTCGTAAAAGTCCGGGTTCGGGTTCGTTGTTCGGCGCTTTCTTGGCGCTTTTTGAAAGGCTGCAAAGCAGCCAATCAACAAGCGTCATACTACTTGCCCCAAGAGGCCATCACAGCCATGCCTACTATTGGCATGGCTGTGATTGGCCAGTGCAGCATGTGACCCAGCCTCTATTTAAGCTGGAGTCACGTAGCGCCGCACGTCACTCTGCTATGATCAGTATAGGGAGAGGTTGCAGCTGCGACGTTAGGGCGAGATTAGGCAGATTAACTCCTCCAAAAGACTTCATTCTGTGATCGATCTGCAGCTGTGGATCATTGAAGTGCTATTATTGAATTGCTCACTTTTTTGAGGCTGCCCAGAGCGTTTTTAGATCACTTTTTTTCTGGGGTGATCGGCGGCCATTTTGTGACTTGTGGTGCGCCAGCACAAGCTATCACCAAGTGTATTTAACCATCGATAGTGTGGTTATTTTGTGCTATATCCTACATCAGCTGCAGGCTGAGCCTGTGTCACCGAAGTGCATTTAACCATCAACAGTCTGATTATTTTTTGGCCATATACTACATCTGGTGCAGGCTGAGCCTGTGTCACCCAAGTGCATTTAACCATCAACAGTGTGGTTATTTTTTAGCCATATATTACATCAGGGGCAAGTTGAGCCTGTCACCCAGCGCCTAAAAAATAGACCTGACATTTCTATTCAACCAAATCTGTACTGTTTTAGCTGGTCAAGTTATTTGTAGTGACCGTAAAAGCACACTTTTTTTTCTGGGTTGAAAAACCATTCCCAAATTTGCAATTCTCAAAATAACTAGTTTCTGGTATTTGAGGCCTACTTGAAATCTATCCCAAAAAGAATATCTTACATTGAAGCTAGTGATAGTGTCATTCAGAAAAACCTAAGACACACGCTAGCGTGCTGATAGAAATCTGATTCTGTGATTAAACCTATACCTGTCACACAGCGCAAAAAAAAAACAGGCCTCACATCTCTATTTAACCAAATCTGTACTGTTTTAGCTGGTCAAGTTATTTGTAGTGACCGTAAAAGCACACTTTTTTTTCTGGGTTGAAAAACCATTCCCAAATTTGCCATTCTCAAAATAACTAGTTTCTGGTATTTGAGGCCTACTTGAAATCTATCCCAAAAAGAATATCTTACATTGAAGCTAGTGATAGTGTCATTCAGAAAAACCTAAGACACACGCTAGCGTGCTGATAGAAGTCTGATTCTGTGATTAAACCTATACCTGTCACACAGCGCAAAAAAAAACAGGCCTCACATCTCTATTTAACCAAATCTGTACTGTTTTAGCTGATCAAGTTATTTGTAGTGACCGTAAAAGCATACTTTTTTTTCTGGGTTGAAAAACCATTCCCAAATTTGCCATTCTCAAAATTGTGGTGAACGGGAACAATGAGGAAAACATCTAATAAGGGACGCGGACGTGGACATGGTCGTGGTGGTGTTAGTGGACCCTCTGGTGCTGGGAGAGGACGTGACCGTTCTGCCACAGCCACACGTCCTAGTGAACCAACTACCTCAGGTCCCAGTAGCCAGCAGAATTTACAGCGATATTTGGTGGGGCCCAATGCCGTTCTAAGGATGGTAAGGCCTGAGCAGGTGCAGGCATTAGTCAATTGGGTGGCCGACAGTGGATCCAGCACGTTCACATTATCTCACACCCAGTCTTCTGCAGAAAGCGCACAGATGGCGCATGAAAACCAAGCCCATCGGTCTGTCACATCACCCCCATGCATATCAGGGAAACTGTCTGAGCCTCAAGTTATGCAGCAGTCTCTTATGCTGTTTGAAGACTCTGCTGCCAGGGTTTCCCAAGAGCATCCACCTAGCCCTTCCCCAGGGGTGGAAGAGATAGAATGCACTAACGCACAACCACTTATTTTTCCTGATGATGAGGACATGGGAATACCACCTCAGCACGTCTCTGATGATGACGAAACACAGGTGCCAACTGCTGCGTCTTTCTGCAGTGTGCAGACTGAACAGGAGGTTAGGGATCAAGACTGGGTGGAAGACGATGCAGGGGACGATGAGGTCCTAGACCCCACATGGAATGAAGGTCGTGCCACTGACTTTCACAGTTCGGAGGAAGAGGCAGTGGTGAGACCGAGCCAACAGCGTAGCAAAAGAGGGAGCAGTGGGCAAAATCAGAACACCCGCCGCCAAGAGACTCCGCCTGCTACTGACCGCCGCCATCTGGGACCGAGCACCCCAAAGGCAGCTTCAAGGAGTTCCCTGGCATGGCACTTCTTCAAACAATGTGCTGACGACAAAACCCGAGTGGTTTGCACGCTGTGCCATCAGAGCCTGAAGCGAGGCATTAACGTTCTGAACCTTAGCACAACCTGCATGACCAGGCACCTGCATGCAAAGCATGAACTGCAGTGGAGTAAACACCTTAAAAACAAAGAAGTCACTCAGGCTCCCCCTGCTACCTCTTCTGCTGCTGCTGCCTCGGCCTCTTCTGCTGCTGCCGCTGCCTCGGCCTCTTCCTCCACCTCTGGAGGAACGTTGGCACCTGCCGCCCAGCAAACATGGGATGTACCACCAACACCACCACCTGCGTCACCAAGCATCTCAACCATGTCACACGGCAGCGTTCAGCTCTCCATCTCACAAACATTTGAGAGAAAGCGTAAATTCCCACCTAGCCACCCTCGATCCCTGGCCCTGAATGCCAGCATTTCTAAACTACTGGCCTATGAAATGCTGTCCTTTAGGCTGGTGGACACACACAGCTTCAAACAGCTCATGTCACTTGCTGTCCCACAGTATGTTGTTCCCAGCCGCCACTACTTCTCCAAGAGAGCCGTGCCTTCCCTGCACAAACAAGTGTCCGATAAAATCAAGTGTGCACTGCGCAACGCCATCTGTGGCAAGGTCCACCTAACCACAGATATGTGGACCAGTAAGCACGGCCAGGGACGCTATATCTCCCTAACTGCACACTGGGTAAATGTAGTGGCGGCTGGGCCCCAGGCGGAGAGCTGTTTGGCGCACGTCCTTCCGCCGCCAAGGATCGCAGGGCAACATTCTTTGCCTCCTGTCTCCTCCTCCTCCTACTCAGCTTCCTCCTCCTCTTCTTCCACCTGCTCATCCAGTCAGATACACACCTTCACCACCAACTTCAGCACAGCACGGGGTAAACGTCAGCAGGCCATTCTGAAACTCATATGTTTGGGGGACAGGCCCCACACCGCACAGGAGTTGTGGCGGGGTATAGAACAACAGACCGACGAGTGGTTGCTGCCGGTGAGCCTCAAGCCCGGCCTGGTGGTGTGCGATAATGGGCGAAATCTCGTTGCAGCTCTGGGACTAGCCGGTTTGACGCACATTCCTTGGCTGGCGCATGTGCTGAATTTGGTGGTGCAGAAGTTCATTCACAACTACCCCGACATGTCAGAGCTGCTGCATAAAGTGCGGGCCGTCTGTTCGCGCTTCCGGCGTTCACACCCTGCCGCTGCTCGCCTGTCTGCGCTACAGCGTAACTTCGGCCTTGCCGCTCACCGCCTCATATGCGACGTACCCACCAGGTGGAACTCCACCTTGCATATGCTGGACAGACTGTGCGAGCAGCAGCAGGCCATAGTGGAGTTTCAGCTGCAGCACGCACGGGTCAGTCGCACTGCGGATCAGACACACTTCACCACCAATGACTGGGCCTCCATGCGAGACCTGTGTGCCCTGTTGCGCTGTTTCGAGTACTCCACCAACATGGCCAGTGGCGATGACGCCGTTATCAGCGTTACAATACCACTTCTATGTCTCCTTGAGAAAACACTTAGGGCGATGATGGAAGAGGAGGTGGCCCAGGAGGAAGAGGAGGAAGAGGGGTCATTTTTAGCACTTTCAGGCCAGTCTCTTCAAAGTGACTCAGAGGGAGGTTTTTTGCAACACCAGAGGCCAGGTACAAATGTGGCCAGACAGGGCCCACTACTGGAGAACGAGGAGGACGAGGATGAGGAGAAGGTGGAGGAGGATGAGGATGAAGCATGTTCACAGCAGGGTGGCACCCAAAGCAGCTCGGGCCCATCACTGGTGCGTGGCTGGGGGGAAACACAGGACGATGACGATACGCCTCCCACAGAGGACAGCTTGTCCTTACCTCTGGGCAGCCTGGCACACATGAGCGACTACATGCTGCAGTGCCTGCGCAACGACAGCAGAGTTGCCCACATTTTAACGTGTGCGGAATACTGGGTTGCCACCCTGCTGGATCCCCGGTACAAAGACAATGTGCCCACCTTACTTCCTACACTGGAGCGTGATAGGAAGATGCGCGAGTACAAGCGCACGTTGGTAGACGCGCTACCGAGAGCATTCCCAAATGTCACAGGGGAACCAGTGGAAGCCCAAGGCGAAGGCAGAGGAGGAGCAAGAGGTCGCCAACGCAGCTGTGTCACGGCCAGCTCCTCTGAGGGCAGGGTTAGCATGGCAGAGATGTGGAAAAGTTTTGTCACCACGCCACAGCTAACTGCACCACCACCTGATACGGAACGTGTTAGCAGGAGGCAACATTTCACTAACATTGTGGAACAGTACCTGTGCACACCCCTCCACGTACTGACTGATGGTTCGGCCTCATTCAACTTCTGGGTCTCCAAATTGTCCACGTGGCCAGAGCTAGCCTTTTATGCCTTGGAGGTGCTGGCCTGCCCGGCGGCCAGCGTTTTGTCTGAACGTGTATTCAGCACGGCAGGGGGCGTCATTACAGACAAACGCAGCCGCCTGTCTACAGCCAATGTGGACAAGCTGACGTTCATAAAAATGAACCAGGCATGGATCCCACAGGACCTGTCCATCCCTTGTGCAGATTAGATATTAACTACCTCCCCTTAACAATATATTATTCTACTCCAGGGCACTTCCTCATTCAATACTATTTTTAATTTCATTTTACCATTATATTGCGGGGCAACCCAAAGTTGAATGAACCTCTCCTCTGTCTGGGTGCCGGGGCCTAAATGTGTGACAGTGGCCTGTTCCAGTGGTGGGTGACGTGAAGCCTGATTCTCTGCTATGACATGAATACAGATTCTGCGCTGACATAAGGCCAGATTCTCTGTTATGGGATCTCTCTCCTCTGCCTGGGTGCCTGGGCCTAAATGTGTGACAGTGGCCTGTTCCAGTGGTGGGTGACGTGAAGCCTGATTCTCTGCTATGACATGAATACAGATTCTGCGCTGACATAAAGGCAGATTCTCTGTTACGGGACCTCTCTCCTCTGCCTGGGTGCCGGGGCCTAAATGTGTGACAGTGGCCTGTTCCAGTGGTGGGTGACGTGAAGCCTGATTCTCTGCTATGACATGAAGACAGATTCTGCGCTGACATAAGGCCAGATTCTCTGTTACGGGACCGCTCTCCTCTGTCTGGGTGCCGGGGCCTAAATGTGTGACAGTGGCCTGTTCCAGTGGTGGGTGACGTGAAGCCTGATTCTCTGCTATGACATGAATACAGATTTTGCGCTGACATAAGGCCAGATTCACTGTTACGGGACCTCTCTCCTCTGCCTGGGTGCCTGGGCCTAAATGTGTGACAGTGGCCTGTTCCAGTGGTGGGTGACGTGAAGCCTGATTCTCTGCTATGACATGAAGACAGATTCTGCGCTGACATAAGGCCAGATTCTCTGTTACGGGACCTCTCTCCTCTGCCTGGGTGCCTGGGCCTAAATGTGTGACAGTGGCCTGTTCGAGTGGTGGGTGACGTGAAGCCTGATTCTCTGCTATGACATGAAGACAGATTCTGCGCTGACATAAGGCCAGATTCTCTGTTACGGGACCGCTCTCCTCTGTCTGGGTGCCGGGGCCTAAATGTGTGACAGTGGCCTGTTCCAGTGGTGGGTGACGTGAAGCCTGATTCTCTGCTATGACATGAAGACAGATTCTGTGCTGACATCAGGCCAGATTCTCTGTTACGGGACCTCTCTCCTCTGCCTGGGTGCCGGGGCCTAAATGTGTGACAGTGGCCTGTTCCAGTGGTGGGTGACGTGAAGCCTGATTCTCTGCTATGACATGAAGACTGATTCTGCGCTGACATGAAGCCAGATTCTCTGCTATGGCATGAAGAGACTGATTCTCTGCTGACGTGAAGCCAGATTCTCTGCTATGGGACCTCTGTCCAATTGATATTGGTTCATTTTTATTTTTTTAATTTTTATTTTAATTCATTTCCCTATCCACATTTGTTTGCAGGGGATTTACCTACATGTTGCTGCCTTTTGCAGCCCTCTAGCTCTTTCCTGGGCTGTTTTACAGCCTTTTTAGTGCCCAAAAGTTCGGGTCCCCATTGACTTCAATGGGGTTCGGGTTCGGGACGAAGTTCGGATCGGGTTCGGATCCCGAACCCGAACATTTCCGGGAAGTTCGGCCAAACTTCTCGAACCCGAACATCCAGGTGTTCGCTCAACTCTAGTTTTAAAGTTATCACCACATAAAGTGACACTGGTCAGATATGCAAAAAAATGGCCTGGTCCTTAAGGTGAAAATGAGCCCGGTCCTTAAGGAGTTAAAGAAGTTTCCTAGTTAAAATGATTTTTAACCAGTTCCTGCAGCAAAGTCCCTAAAACAAAAGATTCCTACTTTCCTGCTCCGTGCTGCTTTCGCTGTCTCCATCTTCCAGTCTTCTGCACCTCTCCAGCAAATGACTGACTTTAGAGGTGAAACGCTGCTTGTGGCCACATCACCGCTGAAGCCAGTCATTGGCTGAAGAGGTACAAGTGACTATGCCCATATCCAACCGGATGTAAACAGCACCGGGACTGGAAGATGGAGGCAGCAGGAGCAGGAGAGTATGAATCTTCTGTTTCAGGCCCATTCTGCAGGAACATGTTAATAATCCTTTTTTACCAGGAAATCTCTAAGCCCCTGTTACACGGCACGATATTCTGGACAATTTCTGGGAACAAGTGTTCATAGAAACATTCCTGATATCTGGCCCGTATAATCGTGCCGCTGATCAGCTGGTAAACAAGGAATCACTAGTTTGTCAGCTGATTTGCATACTTTATCAGGATGAAAGATGTACAATTATCGTCAGCACATCTCACCGTGTCATCAGGAATGTGCTACCGATAATCGATAGAAGTGAATGAGGGAGGAATGACTGTGGTAGTGATCATTCCTCCCCAGTCACTTTGCATTAGACTGTGTAATAGGTTGATAAACTTTTTTTTTTGCGGCCCCTTGAAATAGTGCGATGTGACAATGCGGCCCGCAGACCAAAAACATTGTGCACCCCTGGCCTAATGGAATGGTAACAGTGACAATGTGACAATCAGTACATAGTGACAATTTTGCCCAGGGGACTAGCCTCTTGAATTGGCAAGAGAAATATAAAGGAAAATGCATAAACCCACCACCCAGAAGACCTGTCACAACAAAATGCAATGCAATGTTATAGAGCAGGAATCAGAGCTGAAGCTGAGCAGATTGATATATAGTTTTGTGGAAATAGATTTTGTAAAATTTGTAATTCATACATTTATATCTTTGCTTTTTCTGAACTTAAGACCGTCTTGTGAACAGCTGTCAGTGACACAGCTATCTCTGTGAACGCACTTACACATACAATGCTATCAATCACTTCTGTCTCCTCCTCTGTGTACTACTGAAGTCAGAAAAAACTAAGGTTTAACCCCATAAGAACGACTGCTGTACATATATGGTGGAAGTCTAAGGTTTAAAGCTCAGTAGCTGAATGAGCACCATAGATAGCAAGATATCCGGCCTTGTCAATCAAGTGGCAGGGGGCACTTCTTCAGCAGTTCGGACAGCCCCTCGCAGGTGAAGAACTTTTGTTACAAATTAATTTGTACAAATTGATTCACTGGTCTCTAGTACCAAGTCATGCTGGATTGTGCAGCATGCTTTTTAAAGTCTATGTTAGTACAGTAGGTTTCAGGCATAGTAATTAGCGTTGAGCGAATCGAAATTAACAAAATGAAATTCGATCCGAATTTCAGGAAAAATTAGAATTTTTTTCTAAAATGTCTGTAGCACATGTTACAAAGTGAAAGAAGCCTGGGAAGAAGGGATCACCCATAATGCCGTGCATGCAGCCAATCAGCAGATAGCTAGCCCCTGTGATGTCACAACCCTATAAAAATCCTTATCCTGCCTGGTCTTCACCATTTTACTGTAAACTTAGTGCAGAGAGAGATGTGACAGGCGCTAGGGAAAGTCATTAGAAAAGACAAAATGATGCGAGTTTCACTGAACGCATCGGGACCAAATCCGTCATGCTCATGTCAAAGAGGCCTAACTGACCAAATTAGTGAAGTATAAATTGAGTCTTAGGGCTTATGCACACAACTAAATGCATTTTGCGGTCCGCAAAACACGGATCTTCAAAAAAAAAAAATAATAAATGGATCACATCCACGTGACGTCCGTGTTACATCCAATTTTTTTAGATCCATTATAACAATGCCTATTCAGTTTTTTGTGGAACGCCCATGTGGACGTACGGATACGGAATATGGCTCATGCACACAAACGTGTCATTTCAGTTTTTTAGGCCCATATGCAGAACCATTCGCTTCAATGGGTCCACAAAATAACGGAAATGACTCAGTGTGCATTCTGTTTCCGTATGTCCCCATGACCATTCTGCAAAAAAGACACACAGACGTCATCCGTATTTTTGTGGATCTGTGTATTGCAGACTGCAAAATACATGTGGTCATGTGCATGAGCCCTAAGAGTGATGCCTGTCACCTGCCATACTGACACACAGTAACCTTTTCATTACTACAGTGGACTAGCTATGCATGTTTCTGCAATGCACAGTGATGTACACATAGAAACATAGAATGTGTCGGCAGATAAGAACCATTTGGCCCATCTAGTCTGCCCAATATACTGAATACTATGAATAGCCCTTGGCCCTATCTTATATGAAGGATGGCCTTATGCCTATCCCATGCATGCTTAAACCCCTTCACTGTATTTGCAGCTACACTTCTGCAGGAAGGCTATTCCATGCATCCACTACTCTCTCAGTAAAGTAATACTTCCTGATATTACTTTTAAACCTTTGCCCCTCTAATTTAAAACTATGTCCTCTTGTAGCAGTTTTTCTTCTTTTAAATATTCTCTCCTCTTTTACCTTGCTGATTCCCTTTACAAACTCCCTGCAGCCGGGAAATAACTGATTTGTAATGCGCTTCGTGACAAAATTCTATGAATCATTTGAATCGAATTTTTGAAACGCTCGCTCATCTCTAATAGTAATATACAGTAATATAAGAAGACTCCTGTATTCCACTTGAATTTTAGTGCAAAGCTTTTTTATTTAGTGCGGTTCCAGTCAAAACGTTTTCGGCTGTGAAGCCTTCTTCAGTGCAACTGGAGAGGCATACAAAGTGTCACAAATCAATATACAATAATCATACAATGATTACAATAGATATAGGATCAATTGTGTAGTATATAAATTGTCAAAACTAGCTTAAGGTCCACTTCGGCAAAGAGGACAAGTGGTCTCCCCCTCACCACAACAGTGTGGAAGAGGGGAGAGCATTGATCTCCTCAAAAGACTTGGGCCTTAAACAGAAGAGCACCTACAACCCCCCCAAGATCTCCCACCCAGTGGAAACCTTTATTGCACTGGTCACGAGGGACATGGGGAACCTCAGGAGGGACATTGAGAGGGGAAAACTCTCATGTCAATCTAATTTATCCCAGGCTGAGCGTAATGCCCTCTTATGCCTCCAAAAGGACAATGACTTAACCATCAAGCCGGCCGACAAGGGTGGGTCTTTGGTGGTTATGGACAAGAAGGACTACTTGGAGGAGATCCACAAACAATTAAATGACACTAACATTTATGAACGCCTACCACGTAACCCGATCTCAGCCATCAGGGATAATATCCAAAAAGTTCTGACAAACCATCTAGGCAAGGGCACCATAGATAATGAAACAGTTTCTTACCTATCCAAAAAACACCCGATAACACCTGTACTATATATACTACCTAAAGTCCATAAACGTCTTAACAAACCCCCGGGACGCCCCATAGTCTCATCCTCTGACTCCATCCTATCTCCCCTCTCTGAATTCCTGGAAAAGGTCCTTACACCCAAGGTCAAAACCACCAAGTCCTTCCTTCTTGATACATCCACATTCCTACATCTCATAAGGGACATCAAACAGATTCAACCAGACTCTATTTTGGCTACCCTTGATGTGGTAAGCCTTTACACATCGATTACACACAGCAAGGGTCTAGCTGCCACCAAGAGGTTGCTTGAATCAACGGGCACTAAACCAGAAATCTCCTCACTGTGCATGGACCTCCTCCAAATTGTGCTTACCCAAAATTACTTCCTGTTTGAAGACACTTTCTTCATTCAGAAACAAGGTACCGCAATGGGGGCACACATGGCACCACCATACGCCAACTGCTACATGGCCACACTAGAGGAGGACTATATTTATACAAACACAGAATTCCAACAGCATGTAGTAATTTGGAAAAGGTATATAGACGATGTCTTCTGTATATGGAACAGCACGACAGAGGCACTACAAAACTTCCTCACCTACCTAAACTCTATCTGGCCTGAACTGCAGTTCACTTTACACCACAGCAGCACATCAATTAACTTTCTGGACACCATAGTCTCTAAGGATCCCAATGGCCTTCTCCATACTGACCTCTATACTAAACCAACCGACCGTAATAGTTTGTTACACTATTCCAGCTTCCATCCCACCAGTATGAAGAAATCCCTCCCACGTACGCAGTTTCAAAGAATTTCCCGAATAGTTGACAACACGGCAACTAAGGAAAAGAGACTGGACGAAATGTCCACACGTTTCCTAAACAGGGGCTATCCCAACACTGTAATAAAAGAGTGCCTACAACCGAACCAAAAAGTCAGGGAGAACCAGGCCCAAAGGGTACCCTTTGTGCACACTTTTCACCCCTTTGCCCACAAGATTCAACACATCTTACGAAAACACTGGCATCTCCTACACCAGGCGTACCCGCACATTGAGGCATTTTCAATCCCGTTCCTACCATGCAACAGACGCCCCAAAAATCTAAAGGATATGCTCGTGAGGGCAGATGTGGGCTCCAACATCAGGGTCCCAAGACAACTACTATTGCAAACACAACGCAAGGGCACTTTCCCCTGCCTACACTGCACGCAATGCTCACATGTCACTAAGGGGGACAAAATCTTCCACCCCCTCACGGGACAAGGGATCCCTATACGGGGTTTCTATACATGCGACTCAACCAATGTAGTTTACACCATCAAATGCCCCTGTGGCCTGACATACGTGGGTGAAACAACACAGACCATTAGGGACAGAATATGCCAGCACAAGTCTAACATCAGATGTGAAAACAACCACCTGCCCATTCCCGCACACTTCGCAGCCAAACGCCACACTATCGCCCAACTACGGTTCCAGGTAGTGGAACAAGTAATAGTCCCCAGAAGGGGCGGAGACTTATCACGCCTCCTCATGAACAGGGAAGCCATGTGGATACACCGCCTGCAAACACTCGAACCCAAGGGTTTAAACCGGGACTATGACATAGGAAGCTTTATATAATCCCTACAGTATAATCACTTGAACCCATAGCAGCGGCATCAACATAGCCAATGGGCAATCTAGTACAAAACAATGAGCATCCATTATACACAACACACAGCATATACTTGAGTGCGAACAAATTGCATGGACTACCACATGAACCACAGGGAAGATAGAAATACATTGCAGACATTGACCTTTGCTTGTACTATTTAGCTCTAACAATACCTCTATTCTTATTTTAGAGCAGATATTGACCCTCATCTAAATGCGCATTTGAAAACGGAATAGATCATATCCTTTTTCAACTGGTTATCTCCTAGAGGTAATTATAGCAGATATTCCTCTGATGGGCATCCATAGGTAAATATAACATCCACAGGTAAACGATTCCATTGGCTCACCTACTAGAGGTAACTATGACAGATACCCCCCTTATGGACCCCCACAGGTAAATATGACCTTATACCAGCTCTACCCCCATAATACATAGTTCCAGCGCTTCCCCGCTATCCCAGCTACTAACAGACAGCAGTTTCGTATCCCGGCGCATGCGCTTTTGCACACAGCGGCTGGCTATAGCAGACCTCTCCAACAGCCGCACGGACACAGCGCGCGCATGCGCAATGGCATCTGTTAAGCTCCGGACGCCATCTTTGTTGTACCCGGAAGTACGTCAGCCCAGACCCGCCCCTCTAACCACGCCGCGCGGCCGGACCCCACAAAAGGGGAACGGAGACACCACCGGCGGTATGGCACTCCGGATTACAGGCCTTAGCCTACCGGACCGCACGCCAGAAAGGGACACAGAGCCCATACAGACAGCAGCATTCCTGCTGACCACCGAGGAATTGCCCTATCCAAAGCTTCTCTTGGACCTATTGCGGACACAATCCGGGTAAGATCTAACAATTCACTATGGCATAAAGCGATTGCTAGCCATAGGAAATTTACATTGAGTTAATTGCCCCCCTTTTTTCTGAATGTGTTCTGAAATGCATACCTGGTCTACCTTAATACTGTGAAAGTTTTACCTGAGCTGACTCCACAGCAAACTTGATTGTCTGATCTCTCCCCCCCCCGTCGATATGTCAACCTGTGTTCTATAATGTACGTTTAACAAGCTCTGTTAACATATACCACGCTAATCTTGATTCCTATTGTGCGGTCCATGTAACAGTGTTTAGCATTTTCTCTGTCCCACTCTGCAATTGTTTTCTTTAACTCCACCTACCGCCACCTATTGACTAAAACCGATGTAGCACCACCAGTATCACCTCGAACCACCTGCTGACCACAAACCACTCCGATGAAGATCCTGCTGGATCCCCAGATGACGGCCTGACGCTCTCCTCACGTGCCATATCGACACGTCCTCTCCTTGTATATATAATGTATTCGATATAATACCTGGTGATCTACACACCTAGTTTTGACAATTTATATACTACACAATTGATCCTATATCTATTGTAATCATTGTATGATTATTGTATATTGATTTGTGACACTTTGTATGCCTCTCCAGTTGCACTGAAGAAGGCTTCACAGCCGAAAACGTTTTGACTGGAACCGCACTAAATAAAAAAGCTTTGCACTAAAATTCAAGTGGAATACAGGAGTCTTCTTATATTGCATATATCTGGTTTGGGAACCATCTCCTGACACCCACGCCATACAATTGGAGAACCATCCAACCTTTTATCATCAGTAATATACAGTACTGATGTAGTCCGTATTATAGGGATATTACTTGAAAGTTTCTTTACATACAATTTTTTCAAATAAGTGTTTCATGTCAAGGGGAAATGGTGGATATCTCGGATAACCCTGTGCAGAATCTTATGAGTTATCACTTAAAGAGGACCTTTCATGGGTCCAGAAATTATGAAATAAGTAGGGGGTTGTGTAGGGCATAATTCATGGATGCAATCGGCGCTCCGTCTGTCTTGGCTGAGAGCGTCACAGCCAGGGTGAAGTGAGTTTTTTTTGGCAGACAGGGCAGTCTCCCCCTCCTTGTACCGATGCTATTCATTAGCATATCAGGCGGGCAAAGTGAACGGGGGCCACAGCGGGGGAACAGAGCGCCGGACAGACACACTAGTAAGCGATATTACATCCATGAACTGTGCCCTACACAACCCCCTACCTATTTCATAATGTCTGGACCCATGAAAGGTCCTCATTAAATATTATCACAACATTTTTGCTTTGTTAGCCATGACAGCCTGATTCAGCATTTGCCCTCAGCATATTCTAATGCATTCAAGGTTGCTAGGACTATATCATATCTCGAAAGAAAACCACCTCTGTCACCTCTGACTTTTCACTTTGTCAGTGAACTAGATTCACACGATGGCAAAGCTGAAATAGGGAATAAAATATACTACTTGGCTCATCTATATAATGGAGGGAGCTAATTTGCCAAGTAAATAACCTCTTAGCTTACCACCAACTCACAATGTCCTAATAGCATCTTTTAACAATGAGATACTGATTTCTTAGTACGGATGCCTCCATTGAAATCTGAGTCAGAAAGATATACATTATGAGTAAATAACTCATGAAAGAATAAAGTTACGTTAAAACCAAGCACACCATTGTTTTTCGTGTGAAATTCCCAATAAGTTTGATGTGTCACATGACCCTCTTCCTATTGAAAAAACAAAAGTTGGATTCAAAATGGCCGACTTCAAAATGGCCGCCATGGTCACCACCCGTCTTGAAAAGTTTCCCCCCTCACATATACTAATGTGCCACAAACAGGAAGTTAATATCACCAACCATTCCCATTTTATTAAGGTGTATCCATATAAATGGCCCACCCTGTACAGTGACAGCCAGCACTCTAGCTCAGATTCAGTTCAGATGCCATGAAAATTTCTTGGACCCCTCTGCATGTATAAACTGTGACTGGATCATTTGATTAACTGCTGTCACCTCTGACTTTTCACTTTGTCAGTGAACTAGATTCACACGATGGCAAATATCTGTAAAACTACTGAGTGAAATATGATTATGTGATTGCCACTGCTCAGATTCCCAGGGAGCACTAAAAGCCACATTTTACAGTCACTTTACATTTTAATTAAATGAAACTATGTGCAGAACAAGCTGTGCTACATGTCCTGAATCCGTTATTAACATTGCAGAAATCACGCATTGTCCTTATCCCTATATACAGTAATTCTGTCTTACTTCTAGTAATCTATGAATCTTCATATGGTGGCATAAAATTTCTCATGAGACTCAGCCTTGCCATGAAAGAGGCATAATGTAAAGGTAAAAACAATAACAGGACAGACGTACAATAAAATACAATGTCAATCAATATTAGTATGGAATTGTAAAGGCTAATAAAATGAACCTAAAGCAGAGTAAGGGTCCATTCACACGTCCGTTTTTTCTTTCCTGATCTGGTCCGTTTTTTCAGGAACAGATCAGGACCAGATCTGGACCCATTCATTTTCAATGGGTCCTGGAAAAAATCGGACAGCACAATGTGTGCTGTCCGTTTCCGTTGTTCCGTTCCGCATGTCCGTTTAAATATAAAACATGTCCTATTCTTGTCCTGAAAAATCGGATCCTGGTACAATACAAAGTCAATGGATCCGCAAAAAACGGATGACATACGGATGTCATTCCGTATGTCATCCGTTTTATACGGAATCCGTTCCTGGAAATTACATTTTAATTTTTTTTTTTTTTTTTTTTTTCCAAGAAATCCAAACAACTTTATTTGCTTATTGAAATTTATACATGTTTCCGTTTTTTGCGGATCCGCAAAAAACGGATGACATACGGAAACATTTTCAGGAACAACGGATCCGCAAAAAACGGACAGAAAATCGGATTATAGAAAAATACTGACGTGTGAATGTAGCCTTAATGCAATATAATGCTTCGAGATCTAGGCTGCTGATTCCTATTTTTCCCAGTAGAACTTTTGATCCAATTGTAGTGCAGAAACAACACTGAGGAATTGGCAAAAGTATCTGTGGATTCAAGTAAATAGACACTGTGGTTACTACACAGAACAAAGGATCATGAATAAGGCTTTATTAAAGGGGTGATCCCACAAAAAATATTTAGCATCTATCACCACGTGACTGATGAACATGACATCACTGGCCTAGGAAAAGCAAAGAGAAGGCGCAACTGCGAACTAATCAGATACTGATGACCTATCCTGAGGATAGTTCATCAGTTGTAAAGTGTCAGAAAACCCCTTTAAGCCTAGATTTAACCATAAACTACATACAACTACAAAAAAAAATAAGAATTAAAGGGGTTGTCTTGTCATATATATTGATGACTTATCATCAGGATGGGTCATTAATATCTGATCAGCGGGGGTCCAACACCCGGCATCACCACCGATCAGCTTTTTGAAGAAGAGGCAGCGCTCCATGCGAGCACCACTTCCTCTTCATTATGCTGCACTTTGTCTGGACACATCAGTGTAATAGAAGCACCTGAAATTGTAATTCCACTACGTCACCTCTACACAGGAGACAACGCGTGGTGTAATGACCAGTAAGCAACGCTCGCATGCAGCTGATCAGCGGTGGTGCCAGATGCCGGACCCTCGCCGATCTGGATAGGTCATCAATATAAACAGGCTGCACAACCCCTTTAACTTAACAAATGCTTTACATGGGAAACATGCACTTGGAATGATTGCAAGTCGTGAAGTCTGTAGACACTTTGAGAATGCATTTCAAGTTGTCTTTGTTATCATACATGAAAATGTCCCCATACACATGCATACTAGACTCCGCTGGAAGCAGCTTATCTGCTGAGAAGATCAGGCATGTTGACATCCAACAGTCTGATCCTTTTTTTCCCCTGACATCTGTCGTCAAAGGAGTGTTGGATCACCCCCATATACATTAGATGGTCGACTGATACCACTGAACTCAGCAGGTTTGGCCGACATATATCTAATATGTATGACCAGCGCAAACTGACATTCTGGGGGTCAAGACTGGTGCAGGCCTCGTCATAAATAAGGTGCATCCTCCGGCAGCCGGTGCACCTAGATTGAAATCTACTCCAGTCTCTAACCAGAGGAATCAGATGGAAAAAAATTATGAATATTCTAAAAAACGAATACACTGTATAACACTATATCAAATATAGTGCTATATATTCCTTTTTGACCCACTCCTATATTGATCACTTAATATTCGCATATTACGCGATCATTACATTGCCGATTTTTGGAGTAAAAAAAAATTTGAATATAACGAATATTCGAATTCGCGAATATTCAACGAATATTCTATAAAATATTTGCGAAATATTGCAAATCACTAAAGCTCACTGACGCTCATTACTAACAAACAATATCGTAAATACTATTCTGTGTAAAATCCCCTCAAAAGACAAGGGGACACTCTGTCTTCAGAGGCTACAAGGCTTCTTCACCATAAGAGCTTTGAATCTGTTGGATAGTCTACCTAAGAACATGGTCACAGCAGTAGCAGAGGATGATTTAAAAAAAGCCTTAGATCATGACTTCCTAAAACTAAATAACATTGGCATTTATGTGAATGTGTAGAGGTCTGAGTCTCACTCCACTTCCCTTAATTCCCATCCCCACCCATCCCCTGCTTGAACTTGATAAGACTGATGTATTTTTTCAACCGTACTATACAACTATGTAACATTTTCTACAGGACAAGGGGGACATCATAAAATGGTTGTAGGACAAGCTGTCTTTGTTAAGACATTACTGAAAAGTGAGAATAACGTAATGGTAGCAATCACCGAAGATCCAGATCTGCCCTATGGACTAGTGAATACTGAAATAAGTCTAAGAAACTGGAGCCTGTGCAGATTGCTCATGGACATGTAGAATCTCATGACCTTCCATCTCCTGATCGTAAATGGAGGAAATCTGCCTGCTGTAGACCATTTTCTAACCAGCGGAGAGGCTTTCTATATATAATGGTAATGTATCTATTGTTCTGCCACATTTAAAAAGACTCAACATAAAGTGACCAACTCCTTTAATCATAGTTGTCTCATTTTTTAATTTTTGTTATTTTTGTATTAGAGCAGGGATCTACAACTCCCAATATGCAGGAGTTCTAATAAGAGCCAAGCAAATGTGCATGCTGGGAGTTGTAGTTTCACTACAGCTGGAGTGCTGGAATTATGCTCTGTATTAGCGGTTGCAAACTTGGATGCAGCCTTTGCACACTTGTAATTTCATAACAATCTCAGGCCTTAAAGGGGTTGTCCCATCTCAGACATTGATGACATATCGCTGCTATGTATGCCATCATTGTCAGATAGTCATGGATCTTATCTCTGAGCCCTGCTCTTATCTCCAGAATGAGGCCCCGGAAGTGAAAGACAGCACACCACACATGTGCGACGTGCTCTCCATTCACTGCTATGGGAGTTCAGAAAATAGCTGAGCTGGAACGCTCTGCTGTTTTTGGAAGTCTCATGTGTAGCCACCTCTTCATTCACAGCTAAGGGACTGCCGGAAATAATCAAGCCAGCGCTAAGCTATTTTTCAGAACGCCCATAGCAGTGATTGGAGTATGGCCACACTAGCGCCATGCACTCTCCTTCACTTTGGGTGGCCCATTTTGGAGATACTGTAGGAAAGGGTCCCAGAGGGGAGACCCATACCTATCTGACATTGATGGCATATCTTAGTGATAAGGGATCAATGTCTGAGATGGGAATAGCCCTTTAAGTTATTAACCCCTTTACGACATCCACCATATGTGTATTGTGGATATCGGTTCTTTAAAGATGAGTGTCATAGCCAGCGGGTGGCTGCTGTTTTACACAGCACACATCTCTTGGCAATGTCCGTGATTGGAAATCGCTCTAATCATGGATGTTTAACCCCCCCAGATACCATAGTCAATTGTGTTCAAACATCTGAGAGGTCATTTGGAGGGAAGGGGTTCTCTCCAATGCCCAAACAACTTCTCCAGTGATGAAATTGTGGGAGCTGTCTGGTTGTTATGGAACCTGGGAGCCTTGTGAAGACCCACTATAGCAAAGTTCCCATTAATCCTGGCCCAGACAGGACTTTAATAGAAACATAGGGGGTCATTTATCAAAGCATTTATCATAGCAACCAATCAGAGTCAACCTTTCGTTTTGGACAGCTCTTTTGGAAAATAAAAAGTGGAATCTGATTGGTTGCTATGGGCTACTAAGCCAGCTGTACTTTACACCAGTTTGATAAATTACCCCCATAGTGATTTTGCAGACCATGGTATATGAATTTGCGATATTTCGCTAATTTTTGTCTGAATATTCGCCATAAATTAAAAAATTCGGGAATTCGTGATCTCCAGTCATTATTTACTTGATTGTGAAAATCGGCAATTAGAATATTCGCGATCAACACTATAGGGGTAGGCAACTTTCCTATTGGTTGCTAGGGATGTTGCTAAGTGCCGATATTCACGATAAATTAGCAAATTCGAGAATTCATGATCTCCAGTCATTATTTACTGGATTGCGAAAATCGGCAATGTAATATATTCACGATAAAAATTCGCAATTAGAATATTCGCGATCAACACTGTTCGCGAATACGAATATATCTCACTATATTCTAAATATTCGTGAATTCTCGAAGTGGCGATATTCACGATTAAAATTCGCGATTCGAATATTCGCGCTCAACACTAATAAGCACATGTTCAAAAATCCTTGGTGAGCTTAAAAAAAAGTTAATTACCCCCTTTTCCCACTTATAGAAATAGAAAAGAAATGTGATATCAACACATTCGCAAATGCCAGGAATTATTAAAATATAAAAGTATTTATACAGTGAACTTTGTAACAGAAAAAAAAAATCAAAATGCATGAATAACTGATTTTGGTTGCATTACCTACAAAAAATGGCTTGTCCCACAATAGATATTCTACAGTTTTCAAACCAGCACCTGGATCTGAATACTTTTATAATTAAAGATTTAGTATTGCCGCTGAGTAAGTCAATGACATGCATCTGTATAGCGCCACCTGCTGTTTGCGTTTTCTCATTTTTGTGTTTGATTCACTGAGATGGTCGCACATGCCTTCTGAGCTGTAATAGGGAGAGAGCTACAGCAGAAAGGACACTCCCCTTGAGCTGCCGGCTTGATATAAATTTAGGAGAGCAGTTAAAGCAATGAATGTGGAGATCTCTGGACCCGTGTGAGGTACAGGGCTGGTTCTAGCTTTGTTAGAAAGAGATTGTCATGTACTATATGATGTCTGATATTCCTGTTCATTAATCATGGGATAACCTCTTTAAATTAAAAGTTCAATACTTGTAAATACCACAAATTTCAGAATGGAGGTCCTGAGGCATTCAACCCAATATCATCACAGTTTGGCTTAATCATTTCTGTAATTTTGAACTATGCAGCTGCTCCTCCTTGCACCGACTTTTGGCTTTTTTTTTTTGCCATGTGACTTGGAGCCCTATTGATTTCAACAGGAGTGTCATCCTAATCTGGGGGCATAGAAATCTGTCAGGTGCAGGATCACAGCACATTGCAGTTCACCGAAGCCCATTTATTCAGCTAATAGACCTCCACCAAAGCTATCAATGACAGAAGGTGACCAAACACTTCATGCTAAGACTACAAAAGTCTTCTAATCTCTTCTAATCATTGCCTTTCATATAAAATTCTCTTACAGGAGATTATTAAAATCGGTTTAATAAAGGCCTAAAGTCGAGAATGAATTATATGAATATGTTTATGAATAATTCATTCTCCTAATGCCCTTATCCCGTCTAGAACCCCTGCAGAGATGAGTAATATTCTGCAGATTTTTATGAGACGTTCAGCTGCAAAGACATTGTCCCTGAAAAAGTTATTAAATCTGTTAATTGCTGTTAAGAAGACGAGAAACCAATGACTCCTCAAGGAACATTCAGTCCACAATCTTTATTTCTGTTTCTTGCCAACGACAGTAAGTTTTCTCTTTGACGTTATATAGAACCATGGACTGTCATCGATGAGGTTTAACACCATGACTTGCACTGTGCACAGTATAAAATACCAAAAAGATACAGAAAAAAATACATTGATGGCTTGAAAGTTCTTACCTGTCAATGCTAATGACACATAATGTCATTATAGAAGCTGTGCAGCACATCACATCCATTGCTATGAAGACATTACAAAAGACGTGCCCAAAAATCCATTTCCCACCAATGAGGTCGGTGACACTGACAAAAGGCATGACAGCTATGGCCACGGATAAGTCAGCCAAAGCCAAAGATACAATCAGATAGTTTGAGGGCTGGCGAAGTTTCTTTACGAAACAAACAGAAATGACTACTAGGCAATTTCCTGCAATGGTCAATAAGGTGATGAGGGACAGGATGGCTCCTATTATCAGTTTTTCGATGTGCCCATAATTAAGGATCTGCTTTCCACACTGGGTGTCATTTTCATTTACAAAGCTAGAGGTGGGCAATGGACTGTCGCTGGTGGCTTCTTGAATGATTTTCAGGAGAGGGGGGTTAAAAGAACCAGAAATCATTATAGAGGTGCTGAGATCCTCCAAATCTTCTATAACGTAGGACCTGATGTCACTGTATATGCGGCTGCTGTTGATAATGATGACCATCGTGATTTGTGTAGCCCATGTGTAGAGCCCCAAATGCTTTGGGTCCGGCGGTTACCTCACAGTCACATTAATCAAATCACAAGACATTTCTTAGGCTCATCTGCTACTCAAGTCAATATCGTATGAGGACATTCATTCTCGTCATAGAACTAACCTTGTCTCATAGTCACTTCTGGTGGTCCCAACTTCTTTTAAATCCCAAGGCATTGATAGACTACCACTATTCTTGAAAAGTCCACTTAGTAAATGAAGGAATTGTATTTGTGGTGAATTTATTTCTCATCTCCGCATTCAATAATCCAAGCCAGAAAAAAAATGCAAAATGTATTACTCTTCTTATTCAAGTTCCAGAGGATAGAAGTAGTTGCCCTGAGAGCTACTTTTATCAGTGCTTCTTCTTGATGATGCTAAGTCTTAAGGCTGGAAATACTATCCACTTCTGTGATTTCAGTGGTTTCCAGGGTCTTTCATGTCTTAGCAAGAACTCAAAGGCAGTGTGTGTAATTTCTGTTCTGAAGCTGAAAGCATCCAATCTTTCCTCTCCATCACCCAGTAATGTTGCCAAGATGCTAGAATGCTTCATTATGATGGTGACATCTAGTGGACACCCAGGGTATTGTTTATGATCTGAACTGTTAAATATGTACGGACGGGCTACTGAAAATGCAACATTTTGAATTTGGAACTTACAGATGAGCAAATCTTAGAAAATTTGCCGTGCCGCCATGAACCCGACTGGCATATTTTTAATTACAGAGCCACGTATAAATCACTGGAGGCTGAAAATGGATTATGGATTAATAATTCTGCCATAGTCTTTTACAGGTTGTAAATGCAAAGGAAGTTCACTCATCTATACTTAGGCCGTTAAGGCAATAAAATTATGCTTCAGGACATAAAGCTTGCAGTATGCCTTGATATCTCTTTCTGCACTGAGCTCGCTCTGATTAATTTCCGTAGAAGTGTAGAGTTTATAGAAAGTACTCTACGGTTGTCTAAAGTGAGTAAATCTACAGAGGCTTAGCTCATTAACGCAACAAAAACACATTCCAGTAATACAACAAATCACATTAAAATGACCAATCTGACGCAAATGCTGTCAAAATAATGCTGGCTACATCCATAAGTGATCCACAATGTTAGAGGAGCTCAGCTAAGCTATTAGGGATGTGTCTTTTGACCAGCTTGTTGACAGTTTCTAATCACAATCAACAGTATTGTGAAAGAACATATTAAAAGGGTTTTCAGAGACTGGAAACCACCTTTAATATGACTAGGTAGGGTGAAGTGTTTTAAAAAAAAAATGACTCATTTGTCACCGGTGGTCTGATCCTGGTTCTAAGCTCCCTTCTCTTCTGATGACTTGCCATCTACATGAATGTCAACCCTGCCAGGCAATCAAAGGCTTTGGTGGTGGCGGTAATCGTGTGCCATACCTGCACACATCACCAGTGAGGCCATTGATTGGCTGGCAGTGGTGATATGTAGATGGCAGCAGGGACTAGAAGAGAAGAAGAAAGAAGTTTAGGGCTGAAACAGGAATGCAGATGACTCTTATTTTTAAACTCTTGCACCCTGCCTGGTGGTATCAAAAAAGTCTCCCAGTCTCGGAAACTCTTTTTAATGGAGAGGAGGCTCATTCTTGAAATGAATGATAGATGCAGAAGCAGTGAGTGATCAAAAAATGTAACCAGTAAGATTTGCAATTAAAGATGTAAATTATAATGAAAAGGCATTAGCGGAGGGTTAGTGAGTCTAAGTGTACATTAATCCCTTTAGTACATCAGATGGAGGACGGCATGACTTTATGGGGTTATATGGGATTTTTCTAATTCTAGATATCACGGAATGTGATAAAAAAAAACAATACTCACCTATAGTGTTGATTAAGCACCAAAGTGCTCTCGGGTGTTCTACCGAGCACCCGAGCATAATGCAAGTCAAAGGGAGAACCCCAGGCACCCCCTGCTCTAAAGAGGGGAGGGTGTCTGGACTCTAGTTCGGGTTAGGAGTCCCTGCTCTAACTCCATATATAGCTATGTCCATATATGGAGTCAGTGCTTGGTGACACCCCAGTGTATTTAAATCTTATTTAGCCTGTATTTCAGAAAAGTTTCTTCCGGTATTCGAAAAAAAAAAAAATTAAATATGAGACTTCTACTGTACTGTTCTTCTACTGAGACCTATACAGTAGAAGTCTCATATTTATTTTATTTTTTTGTGACTGGCTATGCAGCTATATAGTGTAGTGGTTAAAGGTCTGGGCTGTGATGCAGAAGCTGTGGGTTCAAATCCTTTCACAAACTTTTTCAGAAATAGAGGCTAAACTTAATTTTAACATATATATATATACACACAAGGAAGGAAGGTTGGGCAGCACAGCTGTATAACAGGTACAGGCGGAGTGCCAGCGGCTGTGGAGGCAATCCCCCTCCAAATAATAGGCTGAAGAAATTCCACGGCACATCCAAGGTGTAAAATAGCAGAAAAACTTTATTCACCAGACCCGCAACGTTTCGATCCGCTTCCTGGGATCTTTCTCAAGCACCGACCACTTTTTGGGCAGATTTTCCATTTTAATAATTTTTTTCCAGTTACAAAGCAAGGGTTAACAGCCAAACTAAACTCAATATTTATGGCCCTGATTCTGTAGTTTACAGAAACACCCCATATGTGGTCGTAAACCGCTGTACGGGCACACGGCAGGGTGCAGAAGGAAAGGAATGCCATACAGTTTTTGGAAGGCAGATTTTGCTGGACTGATTTTTTTTGACACCATGTCCCATTTCAAGCCCCCCTGATGCACCCCTAGAGTAGAAACTCCCAAAAAGTGACCCCATTTTAGAAACTACGGGATAGGGTGGCAGTTTTGTTGGTACTAGTTTAGGGTACATATGATTTTTGGTTGCTCTATATTACACTTTTTGTGAGGCAAGGTAACAAGAAATAGCTGTTTTGGCACCGTTTTTATTTTTTGTTATTTACAACATTCATCTGACAGGTTAGATCATGTGATATTTTTATAGACCAGGTTGACATGGATGCGGCGATACCTAATATGTATACTTTTTTTTATTTATGTAAGTTTTACACAATGATTTCTTTTTTTAAACAAAAAAAATCATGTTTTAGTGTTTCCATAGTCTGAGAGCCATAATATTTTCAGTTTTTGGGCGATTACCTTGGGTAGGGTATGATTTTTGCGGGATGAGATGACGGTTTTATTGGCACTATTTTGGGGTGCGTGTGACTTTTTGATTGCTTGCTATTACACTTTTTGTGATGTAAGGTGACAAAAAATGGCTTTTTTTACACCGTTTTTATTTTTATTTTTTTACGGTATTCACCTGAAGGGTTAGGTCATGTGATATTTTTATAGAGCAAGTTATTACGGACGCTGCGATACCTAATATGTAAACTTTTTTTTTATTTATGTTTTACACAATGATTTCGTTTTTGAAGCAAAAAATATCATGTTTTAGTGTTTCCATAGTCTGAGAGCCATAATTTTTTCAGTTTTTAGGGGATTACTTTGGGTAGGGTATGATTTTTGCGGGATGAGATGACGGTTTTATTGGCACTATTTTGGGGTGCATATGACTTTTTGATCGCTTTGATCGGTGTTCATCTGAGGGGTTAGGTCATGTGATATTTTTATAGAGCCGGTCGATATGGACGCGGCGATACCTAATATGTAAGTTTTACAAAATAATATCATTTTTGAAACAATAAAAAAAATCATGTTTTAGTGTCTCCATATTCTGAGAGCCATAATTTTTTCAGTTTGTGGGAGATTATCTTAGGTAGGGTCTCATTTTCTGCGGGATGAGATGAAAGTTTGATTGGCACTATTTTGGGGTGCATATGACTTTTTGATTGCTTGCTATTACACTTTTTGTGATGTAAGGTGACAAAAAATGGTTTATTTAGCACAGTTTTTATTTTTTACGGTGTTTATCTGAGGGGTTAGGTCATGTGATATTTTTATAGAGCCGGTCGATACGGATGCAGCGATACCTAATATGTAAACTTTTTTTTAATTTATGTAAGTTTTACACAATAATATTTTTGAAACAAAAAAATGATGTTTTAGTGTCTCCATATTCTAAGCCATAGTTTGTTTGTTTTTTGGGCGATTGTCTCAGGTAGGGGCTCATTTTTTGCGGGATGAGGTGACGGTTAGATTGGTACTATTTTGGTGGGCAAATGCATTTTTGATCGCTTGCTGTTGTACTTTTTGTGATGTAAAGTGACAAAAAAATGGTTTATTTAGCACAGTTTTTATTTTTTATTTTTTACGGTGTTCATCTGAAAGGTTAGGTCATGTTATATGTTTATAGAGCCGGTCGATACGGACGCGGCGATACCTAATATGTATACTTTTTTTTCACTATTTTTTACCAATTTTTTTTTACTTTATTTGGGGAAAATGACGTTTTTGTTTATTTTTACTTGAAACTTTATTTTTACTTGAAATTTTATTTTTTCAACTTTTTTTTACTTTCTTTTTTGTCCCACTTTGGGACTTCAACTTTTGGGGGTCTAATCCCTTTTACAATGCATTCCAATACTTCTGTATTGGAATGCATTGGCTGTATGAGTAATACTGTGTGTATTACTCATAAAGCTTCCGGCCTGTGAGATCCAGGGGAATGGATCTCACAGGCTCGTCACCGGAAGGCAGCGCGATGCCTTCCTTAGACATTGCGCTGCCTTCCATGCCGATGGGTCCCCCCTACAGCCGCATGGGGACCCGATGGAACCTCCGCTCGCTGCCCGCAGGATAAGGTAAAAGCCGCAAACCGCAGGTCTGAATTGACCTGCGGTTTGCGGCGATCGCCGACACGGGTTGTGACAGGATGGGTTGTGACAGGATGCCCGCTGAATGATTTCAGCGGATATCCTGTTGCGATTAACCCGCGCCGCAATCGCGATTTAAAGTTAGGACGTACTGGTACGTCCTGAGTCCTTAAGGACTCAGGAAATAGGGCGTACCGGTACGTCCTAAGTCCTTAAGGGGTTAAAACATCCAGTGTGTGTATACGATCAGGTATGATGTTGTATCGATCAGGTAGTGTAAGGGTTACGCCCGCTTCACAGTGACAGACCAAACTCTGACAGACCAAACTCCCTGTATAACGCACCGCAAACAACCGCAAACAGTCCATTTGCACAACCGCAAACTCCCCATTTGCACAAGGTTGGATACCAAGCTAGCCATGTCCAGTTCCTTGTCCTCACTGACGTCATTGAAGGTCTCTTCCTCCACCCAGCCACGTACAACACCAAGGGTCCCCGAAAGGTGACAACAAGCCCCCTGGGACGCCTGCTGTGGTTGGTCTTCCACCTCCTCAAAGCCACCTTCCTCCTCTGACCCCTCTTCTTCAGACTCCTCTCTCTGCGTTGCCGCAGGTCCAGCAATTGACGACGACAAGGCTGCTTCTGGTGGTGATGGTGACCACAACTCTTCCTTTTCATGCTCATCTGCGGCCTGATCCAGCACTCTTCGCAGGGCACGCTCCAGAAAAAACGCATATGGGATAAGGTCGATGATGTTGACTTGGGTTTGACTGACCAGGTTTGTCACCTCCGCAAAAGGACGCATGAGCCTACAGCCATTGTGCACGAGCGTTCAGTAACGCGGCCAAAACATACCTAGCTCCGCAGAGGTTGTCAGATAAAAAAAATCTGTTCTTACCAGTTTAATCTCTGTTTTGTCCTCTATCAGTGGCCGGTGTATGGAATAGATTTTAGGAACCGGGAGATGGAAAAAGATGGTTGGTCGGACCTCTTACTTCCAATTTGGGGCACTGCGCGTGTGCCGTGCAATGTACTGTGCCACCCTATATTAGTGGTGTGTTAAGTAGTACTATTCCTATCAGTTTAATCCCTGTTACGTCCCCTATCAGGGGACGTGTATCGAATAGATTTTAGGAACCCGGAGATGGAAAAAGATGATTGGTCGGTCCTCTTACTTCCAATTTGGGGCACTGCGCATGCGCCGTGCAATGTGCTGTGCCACCCTATATGAGTGGTGGGCAGTAGGCACAGTACAGTCTGTGGGCCTGACACTCACTGGCAGGCAACTGCAATTATATTACAGAGGAAAAATTTAATGAATTTTTTATCTGCAAGGTGCTGTGCCACCCTATATGAGTGGTGGGCAGTGGGCACAGTACAGTCTGTGGGCCTGACACACACTGGCAGGCAACTGCAATTATATTACAGAGAAAAAATTAAATGACTTTTTTATCTGCAAGGTGCTGTGCCACCCTATATGAGTGGTGGGCAGTGGGCACAGTACAGTCTGTGGGCCTGACACACACTGGCAGGCAACTGCAATTATATTTCAGAGAAAAAAAAATACGACTTTATCTGCAAGGTACTGTGCCACCCGATATGAGTGGTGGGCACTGGCAGTGGGCACAGTACAGTCAGTGGGCCTGACACACACTGGCAGGCGACTGCAATTATATTAAAGGTTAAAAATTAAATGACTTTTTTATCTGCAAGGTACTGTGCCACCCGATATGAGTGGTGGGCACTGGCAGTGGGCACAGTACAGTCTGTGGGCCTGACACACACTGGCAGGCAACTGCAATTATATTAAAGGGTAAAAATGAAATGACTTTTCTATCTGCAAGGTACTGTGCCACCCGATATGAGTGGTGTGCACAAAGTACAGTCTGTGGGCCTGTGGCCTCTCACACACACGGGCAGGCAACTGCAATATATATATATAGAAAAAATAAAAGCAGACTGATGTACCAGCCCTAAAAAGGGCTTTTTGGGGTGCTGTCAGGACGCTGTCCTTACAGCAGATGAGTCTTTGAGGACTGGAGTGGACACAGAACACTGGCCTAGCTAACGATTTCCCTATTAATTCATTAGCAGCAGCAGCACTCTCCCTGCTCTAAATAACACTGCAGCTTCAGAATTAATCTAAGATGGATGCTGTCCTTGCTTTTTGATAGGAGGTGGGAGGGTCTGGGAGGGAGGGTATGCTGATTGGCTGGAATGTGTCTGCTGACTGTGAGGTACAGGGTAAAAGTTTGCTCAATGATGACATATAGGGTCGGATCGAACATCGCATATGTTCGCCCGCCGCGGCGAACGCGAACAAGCGATGTTCGCCGGGAACTGTTCGCCGGCGAATAGTTCGGGACATCTCTACTGCTGACTTGTCTCAGATGGAGTAGCCCCCCCTGGGAATTATTTCAGCATTGCGACTTCCTCATCTTCCAGCTCCTGCTCCTCGACAGCTTGATCAATGACACGACGCAATGCACGCTCCAGAAAGAAGGCATAAGGTACGATGTCACTGATGGCGCCCTGGCTGCGACTGACCAGTTTGGTGATCTAATCAAATGGTCGCAGAAGTCTGCATGTGTCACGTATGAGTAGCCACTGGTGCGGTGAAAAGAAACCAAGCACCCCAGAACCTGTCCTGCTGCAGAGTTCGTACAGGTAGTCGTTAATGGCACGTTGCTGCTGGAGCAGCCTATCAAGCATATACAAGGTGGAGTTCCAGCATGTCGGGCTGTCACAAATCAGATGTCTGACAGGCAGGTGGTGTCGCCGTGTAAGATCTTCTAAAATGGACAGATATTTTCCTGGCCTGCCGCAAGAAGTCCTGGACCCCAGGGTATTTGGCAACGAATCTCTGCACGACTAAGTTCAGGATGTGTGCCATGCATGTGCCATGCAGTGTGTCATTTTGCCCTGTTTCAGCTCACTCAGCAGATTGGCACTGTTGTCGCACACCACTTTACCAACTGTCAAATTGAGCGGGGTTAGCCACTGATCTGCCTGTGACTGCAGAAAGGAGTGCAGGACTGGTGTAGCTCTTGGCTTCCAGGCACAACAGCCGCAGCACAGCATGGCAATGTCTCACCTGGCATGTCGAATAGGTTCTGGGGAGCTTAGAGGGTGCAGCGGAAGAGGCGGTAACAGTGGAAAAGGAGGAGTCAGCCGAGGAGGAGACGGAGGATGGAGTATGACCACGTGTCTGTGGTCAGATGTATCTTGGCAGCGACTCCGTGTGCCAGAGATACATTCACTTGCCACTGAACGTCGCCATATAGCTCTGGGATGCCCTTCTGGGAGAAATATTTCCTTCCGGGGACCATCCATTGCGGTGTGCCAATGGCCGCAAATTTTCGAAAGGCCTCCGAGTCCACCAGTTTATATGGCAGTAGTTAGCGGACTAGCAGTTCCGACAAGCTAGCGGTCAGCCGTTGGGCAAGAAGGTTATCCGGCGTCATCAACTTTTTATGATCGAACATTTGGGCCACAGAATCCTGCCTTATGCTAGATGAACGCGACAACGGCACGATGGAAGGTGGAGTGGAGGACAAATGGGAGAAGAGAGGAGAAGGAGAAGAGGCAGGATGTGGAGAGCCGGGAGTGTGGCTTTGTGGGTTCTAACGGCGTTGCTCCCACTGGGCTCGGCGGTGATGGGAGGCCAGGTGCCTTCTTAAGGCAGTCGTCCCTAGGTGAGTGTTGGGCTTACCGCGACTTATGCATTGACAGCACAGGCTGCAGATGGTAACACTATTGTCAGCAGCTGACACTGCGGAGCCATGTGCCGGCGCCTTGGGAGCGCAACATGTGACCGTGCATTGTGGATGGCTTGCTCCAGATACATTTGCATATCTGCTGCTCCGTCTCTCCCTCTGAACTCCCTTCCTCTTCCTCTCTTGTGGGCACCCACGTGACGTCCATCGACTCGTCATCATCGTCACCTTCACCGCCACTGACATTAGAGATTTCGCAGTAGGCAGCAACAGTGGGGACCACACTCCTTGGGCTGATCTGGGTACTGTCGTCAGACCGCTGGGTGGCGGCTGTTGCTACCTCCTCTTCCTCATCCGATGCCACGAATGGCTGCACATTGGTAAGGTCTGGGAATGGATGGGAAAATAATTCCTCTGACTCGAGTGGAGGGGCTATGGTAGTGGTGATGGTGTCTTTGGGGTGCACACAGCAGAGAGTGAGGAGGGTTCAGATACAGAGGATGAGGAGGGTGCAGAATCAGAAGGCTGAATGAGCCACTCAATGAACTCTGGTGCGTCCTTTGACGTAATCGCACGCACCTTCTCCAACTTCCCACTTAGGCTCCGGCCTGGTGCACCTGCCCGACCCCTACCACCCCTGCGGAATGGCCTGCCTCTTCCTCTGCCTGTCATTTTCAAAATGACCCTGCTCCAAAGTCCCTAGAGAAGAACAGTATTTGTGGAAGCAGGTACAGTATATCACAGGCCTCAATCAGTATTTGGTGGAAGCTGGTATATCGCACCCCAAAATAATTTTTTTGTTGAAGCAGGTATATATAACCCCTTAATCATTATTTTGTAGAAGCAGGTATATCGCACCCCTCAATCAATATTTTGTGGAAACAGGTATATAGAACACCTGAATCATTATTTGGTAGAAGCAGGTATATCGCACCCCTCAATTATTTTTTTGTGGAAGCAGGTATATCAAACCCCTCAATTAGCTTTTTGTGGAAGCAGGTATATCGCACCCCTCAATCTGTATTTTGTGGAAGCAGGTATATTAAACCACTTAATCAGTATTTTGTGGAAGCAGGTATATTGCACCCCTCAATCAGTATTTTGTGGAAGCAGGTATATAGAACCCTTTAATCAGTATTTTGTAGAAGCAGGTATATTGCACCCCTCAATCAGTATTTTGTGGAAGCCGGTGTATCGCAGGCCTCAATCAATATTTGGTGGAAGCAGGTATATCGCACCCCTCAATCAGTATTTTGTGGAAGCCGGTGTATCGCAGGCCTCAATCAATATTTGGTGGAAGCAGGTATATCGCACTCCTCAATCAGTATTTTGTGGAAGCCGGTGTATCGCAGGCCTCAATCAATATTTGATGGAAGCAGGTATATCGCACCCCTTAATCAGTATTTTGTGGAAGCAGGTATATAAAATCCCTCAATCAGTATTTTGTAGAAGCAGATATATCGCACCCCTCAATCAGTATTTTGTGGAAACAGATATATAGAACACCTGAATCAATATTTCGTGGAAGCAGATATATCGGACCCTTCAATCTGTGTTTTGTGAAAGCAGGTATATAGAACCCCTTAATCAGTATTTTTTGGAAGCAGGTATATCGCACCCCTCAATCAGTATTTTGTGGAAGCAGGTGTATCGCAGGCCTCAATCAATATTTGGTGGAAGCAGGTATATCGCACCCCTCAATCAGTATTTTGTGGAAGCTGGTGTATCACAGGCCTCAATCAATATTTGGTGGAAACAGGTATATCGCACCCCTCAATCAGTATTTTGTGGAAGCAGGTATATCGCACATTTCAATCAGTATTTTGTGGAAGCAGGTATATAGAACCCCTTAATCAGTATTTTGTAGAAGCAGGCATATCACACCCCTCAATCAGTATTTTGTGGAAACAGGTATACAGAACACTTAAATCAATATTTGGTGGAGGCAGGTATATCAAACACCTTAATCAGTATTTTGTGGAAGCAGGTATATCCCACCCCTCAATCTGTATTTTGTGGAAGCAGGTGTATCGTAGGCCTCAATCAAAATTTGGTGGAAGCAGGTATATAGCACTCCTCAATCAATATTTTGTGGAAGCAGGTATTTAGAACCCCTTAATCAGAATTTTGTGGAAACAGGTATATAGAATACCTGAATCAATATTTGGTGGAAGCAGGTATATCGCACCCCTCAATCAATATTTTGTGGAAACAGCTATATAGAACCCCATAATCAGTATTTTGTGGAAACAGGCATATAGAACACCTGAATCAATATTTGGTGGAAGCAGGTATATCCCACCCCTCAATCTGTATTTTGTGGAAGCAGGTATATCAAACACCTTAATCAGTATTTTGTAGAAGCAGGTATATCGCACCCCTCAATCAGTATTTTGTGGATATAGGTATATTGAACCCTGAATCAATATTTGGTGGAAGCAGGTATATCGCACCCCTCAATCAATATTTTGTGAAAACAGGTATATAGAACCCCATAATCAGTATTTTGTGGAAACAGGCATATAGAACACCTGAATCAATATTTGGTGGAAGTAGGTATATCCCACCCCTCAATCTGTATTTTGTGGAAGCAGGTATATCAAACCCCTTAATCAGTATTTTGTAGAAGCAGGTGTATCGCACCCCTCAATCAGTATTTTGTGGATATAGGTATATAGAACACCTTAATCAGTATTTTGTAGAAGCAGGTATATCACACCCATCAATCAGTATTTTGTGGAACAGGTTTATAGAACCCCTGAATCATCATTTGGTGAAAGCATGTATATCACACCCCTCAATTAGTATTTTGTGGAAGCAGGTATATCAAACCCCTAATTTGTTTTTTTGGGGCAACAGGTATATGACACCCGTTGCAAATAGTTGTTCCAATACTGCTTGTCCCTCTTTATAACTACGGTATCGCAGCAGAATCGTACACAACTGCTGCACAATACAAATGCACTATAATATACATTCTATGTTAGAAGGTATATTATAAGTATATCCCACCCCTCAGTATATCACACCTATCAATAGCACACCTATACCAGTCCTGAAAAGGACTTTTGTGTCCCTATTAGCTAGCGTTTGGTGTCCCTAACAGTCTGTCCCTGCTCCACAAAGCAACCTCTCCTTACACTGGCAAAACACAGAATGTAAAATGGCTGCCAGATCGGGTTCTGTTATAGGGTGGGGGTGTGTCCATGTGCTGAAACGTCTCAATTGGTTGTCCTGTCCCACCTGATGGATGTGTCATGGGTCAAAGTTCGGCGCAATGCAAAAGAATATGGCGCATGCGAACATCGCCATATGATTGCATGTTCAGCGAATAGCTGGCAGGTTGGGCAAGATTTACAAAACTCTTCTACCTCTCTGAACACAGTAAAACCGCTGTTGTATCCGGTCCTGCATTTTCTGCCTCCACAAGTGACCCTCAAGAACATGTTGGTGGGCAAGCTCCAATACGATATGCCTTGGGCACCACCAGCTGTTCAACATGCTCACCCCGTTGTTGGTTTACCCAATACAGCATTTCCTGGTGAACGACAAGATGGTGAAACATCGACCCTGCGCCAGGATTTGGTGGTTCACCATCAATTATTTAAACATTCCCCCAGGCCCGGGATAAGGTTTGGTCCCGGTGTTGTGCGGTTCCCAAATTTTCACCGGAGACATTGAGGTCTGCCAATTCAGGAACCGTCGGCAAGTCCTCAATGTCTCCTACCAACACACTCAGCAGGGTTTTCTCCCCCTCTTCCACCAAAGTCGCGGTCACCCCTACCGCTGGCCCTTTGGCCTTGGGTTCCCAGGGTTCTGACCTCCTGCCCGAGCCAGGCTACTCTGCTGAAGTTACCCCTGACTCAGGGGCATCAACAACTCTCACCTCCGGCCACAGGGCCGGGAAGCCCGGAAAGTCTCTCCCTATTATTAGTTCATAAGGTAAAGTGGTGGCAACAGCCACCTCGTGGGTCCACTTGCCGCCTCCCATGGATAGAGACACCAGGGCGGTGGGATAGTCCTTTAAATCTCCATGTATGCACATGACCCCGATTTTTCAGCCAGTATACTCGTCACACCAGGGTAGCTCTTACCAGAGACACCAGACTCCCTGAGTCCAACAAAGCTACTGCCAGAGTGTCTCCCATTTCTATCTGGCACAGGTGGTTATTGTCTATAGTCTCTGATACCTGATGCACACAGCTTCCTGGCATACGGTAACCATAGTTAGTCTCCATGGGTTCGCCCCGATGAGGACAGCCGGCCCTTACGTGGCAAGGCTCCTGACACCGCAGGCATACTATCGGAGCCGGGTCTACGGGGGGTACCCCCTGGGGGGGTTGGTTGACACAAGTCTCTGGGTCTGGGATGGAGATTGCTGGGGTTTGGCTGCCCCCCTCCCAAATGAACCCCCTTTCAAATTCCTGGTAGCCTCATAGCATTCCACCAGGTCCACCATCTTAAGTGCATTACCAGGAGACACCTGGTCGATCCAGTGCTGGAGTGGGTACGGCAAAGCCCTCCAGAACACATCAGCCAACAGATGGTCCAACATAGCAGTGGGACTCAGCACGTTGCAGCCATTTTTGCATCAGGTGTAATAGGGTATAATACTGGGGCCTCGCGGGCTCAGCCGGTTTAAACTCCCACTGATGCACCCGCTGGGCCCGGACTAATACATTTACCTCCAGTCTCGCCAGGATCTCACCCTTTACTGTCAGGTAATCAGCTGCTTGATCATCCGGTAAGGAAAAATACGCCTGCTGGGGTCCAGACACCAGGAACGGAGTGACAACCTCAATCCATTGCTCCCGAGGAAGCTTCTCTCTCACGGCTACCTTCTCGAAGATCGCCAAATAGGTCTCAACGTCGTCTGCGGGGTCATCTTGGGGATCACCACAATGACTGCTTTCCAGGAAGCTCCTGCTGCTTGTAAAGCCATCACATGTTGTAACAGCAGCTGGTTTGTTTCCTGCTGTTGCTTATTGGCTTCCCGCTGTTGCAGGTTAGCTTCCACGAGGGCTTTCACAACAGCTTTCATTTTGTCGAGGGACATGGGTTGTAATCTCGCTGGTTTGATGTAGGACATACATACGTGCCCGGAAAAACAAAAAATATTTCTGCCTTCACACCAGCCTCACTGCAATGCACGCATCCTGCACCAATTGTGGGGATTCGTTCTGGTAGTTGGGATAAGCGGGTGCAGCACAGAGGCAAAGTACAAGTTCGTAATTCAAATGTCCATGTTTATTCACACATAAGGTCAAACAAAAAACACTCTTTGCAGGGTTGGTGTTTGTTCACACCGAGTAGAAAGTTCGTGAATAACAAAAAAAACGTCATCTTGTCGGCAGTTTTGCCTCCAGCAGTCCAAATGCAGGCTTTAGGTGACCTGCTCTCCCAACACACAGGTCTCAGCTTTTCAGCCCAGCACAAGGCTCAGTTCCCACACCAGCGATTGCCAGAGCTCCTCTGTCAGAGAGAAGTAATCACTCCCAGCTGACACTGCCGGCTGTTTTTTTTTATAGGCCAGTCAAGACCCGGCCTGGAACATGAGGAGTAGACACCCACCCTGCATTTTGACTACTCCCAATAATAGCAGTCCCAGATCAGCTATACAGCCATACTAAAATAGCAAAGTGTCAAACAGCATTAGCTGCCGCTGACACCTGAAAATACTGTCTCTTACTTCATCGAGGCCAGGAACCTCAGTGACACATACAGTCAGGTCCATAAATATTGGGACATCGACACAATTCTAACATTTTTGGCTCTATACACCACCACAATGGATTTGAAATAAAATGAACAAGATGTGCTTTAACTGCAGACTGTCAGCTTTAATTTGAGGGTATTTACATCCAGAGTGATGGGAAGAGAAGTGTATGTAGAATGAAAGGAACTGCTCATGATCCTAAGCATACCACCTCATCAGTGAAGCATGGTGGTGGTAGTGTCATGGCGTGGGCATGTATGGCTGCCAATGGAACTGGTTCTCTTGTATTTATTGATGATGTGACTGCTGACAAAAGCAGCAGGATGAATTCTGAAGTGTTTTGGGCAATATTATCTGCTCATATTCAGCCAAATGCTTCATTACTCATTGGACGGCGCTTCACAGTGCAGATGGACAATGACCCAAAGCATACTGCAAAAGCAACCAAAGAGTTTTTTAAGGGAAAGAAGTGGAATATTATACAATGGCCAAGTCAATCACCTGAGCTGAATCCGATTGAGCATGCATTTCACTTGCTGAAGACAAAACTGAAGGGAAAATGCCCCAAGAACAAGCAGGAACTGAAGAGAGTTGCAGTAGAGGCCTGGCAGTGCATCACCAGGGATGAACCCCAGCTTCTGGTGATGTCTATGCGTTCCAGACTTCAGTCTGTAATTGACTGCAAAGGATTTGCAACCAAGTATTAAAAAGTGAAAGTTTGATTTATGATTATTATTCTGTCCCATTACTTTTGGTTCCTTAACAAGTGGGAGGCACATATCCAAACTATTGTAATTCCTACACTGTTTACCTGATTTGGATGTAAATACCCTCAAATTAAAGCTGACAGTCTGCAGTTAAAGCACATCTTGTTCGTTTCATTTTAAATCCATTGTGGTGGTGTATAGAGCCAAAAATGTTAGAATTGTGTCAATGTCCCAATATTTATGGACCTGACTGTACCTTCCGCCAACAAAAGACCCTTGCGCCTTCCTACAACAGCTTATCTTAACACACTGGTTAACTTCTTTTGTCTTTAAGTTAAAGCTCATCACCATTTTCTTATGGCATACACAGAAATTTAAACACAACAGTCTCTCTGTAAAATGGAGTCACAGGAAAGCTGAGTACTTCTTTAACACCTTACATCAACAAGCACAATGCCAAGCGTCAGATGGAGCGCTTTTATGCACTCCGCCACTGTACTCTTGAGCAGTGAAAACAATGTCTGTACAGTGACAAATCTCGCTGATAAATCTTTGGTGAATGCCAGGAGAATGTTTCCTGTCTGACTGCTTTGTGCCAACTATAAAGTTTGGTGGAGGAGGGATCATGCTATGGGGTTGTATTTCAAGGGTTGGCTTAGGCTCCTTAGTTCCAGTGAAGGGAAATTTTAGTGCTTCGGCATACCAGGCATTTTGGACAATTTTATGCTTCCAACTTTGTGGGAACAGTTTGTACAAGGTCTTTTTCTTTTCCAACATGGTGGTGCAAGGATCATAAAGGCATTGCTGGGTGAGTTTGACTTGAAAGAACTTGACTGGTCCAAAAAAAGCCCTGACTTCAATCTCATCAAACCCCTTTATGATAAACTTGAACAGAGATTTTGAGTAAGGCCTATTGCACACGGACGTTTTTTTTTCCCCGTTTACTGGCTGTTTTTTGCGTTCCGTATACGGTCTGTATACGGAACCATTCATTTCAATGGTTCCGCAAAAAAAAGGAATGTACTCCGTATGCATTCCGTTTCCGTATTTCCGTTTTTCCATTCCGTTTTAACATAGAACATGTCCTATTATTGCCCGCAAATCACAGTCCGTGGCTCCATTCAAGTCAATGGGTCCTCAAAAAAACGGAACAAATACGGAAATGCATCCGTATGTCTTCCGTTTCCGTTCCGTTTTTTGCTGAACCATCTATTGAAAATGTTATGCCCAGCCCAATTTTATCTATGTAATTACTGTATACTGTATATGCCATACGGAAAAACGGAACGGAAAAACGGAACAGAAACGGAAGCACAACGGAAACAAAAAACGGAACAACGGATCCGTGAAAAACGGATCGCAAAACACTGAAAAAGCCATACGGTCGTGTGCAATAGGCCTAAGGCGCTCTCATCCAACATCAGTGTCTGACCTCAAAGCTGTTCTTCAGGGGGAAAAAGCAAAAATTCTCCCAGACACGCTCCAAAAGTTAGTATAACGTGAGGAAACTGTTCTGGCTGCAAAAGAAAAAGCTCCATATTTTTTTGCTATGGATTTAGAAGTTCCTGAAGGTGTAATGTGTAGGTGTACCAATACTTTTGTCCATATAGTGTATGTCTTTCCTATGTGTTTCCTTCCTGCCTGGCCTCTTCTTCTGACCTTACTGTGTGCGAGCCCTGGCCTGGTCATAGCCTGTTGCCACAGATGTTCCTGCTTTTCTACCACTCGGGATGCAGGAGCAGGCAGATGAAATTTAAAGCTGCACAGCTTGATGTGTACTCACTGGCTCAGGGTGAAACGTAGGGGTGGTGTGGTGGATGACGGCATTGGGACATGCTGCAGGTTTCCTGAAAGAGTAATGGAAATCCAGGACTGTCCTGCTGGATGTGGGGCAGTTGGGAGATTTGCTATCTATCTGCTATCATATAGTTGTCTAGTAGAGATAAGCAAATTTTGTAAAATTTGTTTTGGTCTGATTCAGCCAAGAAATTCAACTCGATTCTACCCTAGTTGATAGTATTTTAAATACCTGGAAAATATCTCTGTGTCTCTTTCTATCTTTCTCTCTCTTTCTGTCTAAAGATTCTACCAAAACAAATCTGAAGAAATTCTGATTCTAACTAATCTGAAGTTTTCGGGGACATCAGTAATTGTAAAAGGAGCTGCCAGCAGCAGATCTTGATCATTTTGTGCACAAAGGCATTCAGCGTGTCAGAACATTCCTCAGGCAACCATTAACCAATAACCTCTCAGACAGCATGTCAAGGTGAGTAAGTGTTCATATTTCTGCAGGTGGCGCTCATACTTGATGCTGAATAAATCAAGATGATCTCAATATTTTGTTTCCATTCTTTTATAATTTGCATTTCATTAATATATCCAGTGATTTCCATAATTCACAATTTTTCTTTTTGGTATTGTAAATTCAATATTGAGCAGTATATAATCCTCTCTACTGGTCTACTGTGGTAAAGGTTAAATTTAACTCTGCAAGTTCCAGCAAAGTCTTACAGGATGTTATAATCATATTCAGCTTCCTGTCTGTCACTTCTCTGCACTGATAACAGTTATCATTGAAGGGAGGGACATGAGAAGATTCTGCGGCTGCGGTTGAACAGCCACAGGGGTTTCTCCGGGTTTTGGCAAAGCAAAGTTTTTTTAACAGATCACAGTGAGAGGAGAGAATAAATATCCATTGCTGGTGAAAATGTAATACCTGCCTCCAATGACCAGACAGGACAATCTGCTACCAGCTAAGTGGCAAGCCTATGTAGGGTATGTTACATTATATTACTTATTTAAGGTACGACCAGACGGTCAAGTTTATGGCTGCGGCTTTAGAAGCCAAAACCAAGAATTAATTTAAAAAATGAGAAAAAATGAGAATTTGTATCTGTCCTGTATGTTTTCTCTCTTTTTATAATCCACTCCTGATTTTGGATTCCAAAACTGCATGCATGCAAAAAACCTGTGTCTGTATCGCTGAACTTTAAGGCCTCATTCACACTTGCCCGCCGGATCCGTAACAACGCAAGTGAACTGAAAGCATTTGAAGACGGATCCGTCTTCAAAATGCGTTCAGTGTTACTATGGCAGCCAGGACGCTATTAAAGTCCTGGTTGCCATAGTAGTAGTGGGGAGCGGGGGAGCAGTATACTTACCGTCCGTGCGGCTCCCGGGGCGCTCCAGAATGACGTCAAAGCGCCCCATGCGCATGGATGACGTGATCCATGCGACACGTCATCCATGCACGTGGGGCGCCCTGACGTCACTCTGAAGCGCCCCGGGAGCCGCACGGACGGTAAGTATACTGCTCCCCCGCTCCCCACTACACTTTACCATGGCAAACAGGACTTTAGCGTCCTGGAAGCCATGGTAACCATTCAGAAAAAGCTAAACGTCGGATCTGGTAATGCGCCGAAACGACGTTTAGCTTAAGGCTGGATCCGGATTAATGCCTTTCAATGGGCATTAATTCCGGATCCGGCCTTGCGGCAAGTGTTCAGGATTTTTGGCTGGAGCAAAAAGCGCAGCATCCTGCGGTATTTTCTCCGGCCAAAAAATGTTCCGTTCCGGAACTGAAGGCATCCTGATGCATCCTAAACGGATTTCTCTCCATTCAGAATGCATTGGGATAATCCTGATCAGGATTCTTCCGGCATAGAGCCCCGACGATGGAACTCTATGCCGGAACACAACAACGCAAGTGTGAAAGAGCACTAAAACGTGTAAGCTTATATCAACTCAGAAGAACACCCAGTGACACTAGAAAGATTTGTGTGAGCAAGGGGATGCATGGCCAGGGACAGGATGTAAACGCTGAACTAAGATATACATTGCTCGGGAAACTCATTGTGCAGAACACATATCATTAACATGGATCTGATTTGTGGGTTAGTGTTTAATGTCTTAACATCTTATTGGATATCACCCAATCATTACCCAAAAAGTTAATGATATTTTCCAAAGATAAAACCACACAAGAGAAAATCACATGCAAATAACTTCTTTTAAAGTGTCGTAATTTTAAAATTCATAGAAGGCAATAATATCATCATTCACAATCAAACCACTCTTATATTGCCAATTTGCCATCAGTTCTTTATTTCATTTTTTAATGCCAAGGTAATGATAATAAAAGCGCAGTGGAAAATAGTGAAAGTTGGGATTGGCTGCTTGAGGAGGCTGAAGGGGGGCTAAAAGGAATGTATCTCCTAATTTATTCAGCCATACTGTACATATTAAAAGGGAGTGTCCTGTTTCAGAAATAAATCGGACAGCATATGCGATCCACCCACACCAACAGATTCTGCACTGTCGCTAAGGTTCTCCTGGCAGGGGTCTGTCAACCCGGCTGCAGCAGTGATGTCACTTCAACAACATGTAACCACTGCAGCCAATCACTGGCTTCTGCAGTGCACTTTTAAAGCCAATGATTGGCTGCAGCGGTCACATGTTGTAGATGTGATATCACCACTACAGCCAGGTAAACAGACCCCTGCCAGGAGAGCTGGAGCGGCAGCAACGGCAAGTAACAATATATTCTTTATTGCAGCTGGATCACGTGTTGTTCATGTTGTTTGCTCCTGAAACTGGACAACCCCTATAAAACATTTCGGGTAGAGTCCATAAGACTAGTATTTCACTCACCAGTCTTAGTAAAAAGTCACTGGAGTAAGTCAGATTTATTTAAGAAGTTGGCCACTTCAGAAGAATATTTCCAAAATGGCCATACAGTACATCCTGTGACACAAACTTAGAGCATGTTTTCATCTCACCTGAGCTTCTTTTGTGTCATGCTGCTTGTCCATGGCCTGTGTAAACAGCAAAGTATCACGACTTGGGATGAGCCAAGTTATGAAAAATTGGTTTTGGCTGCTTCGCCGAATTTCACAAAGAAATTCGATTTGTGACAAATTATTTTGTCACAAAGCACATTTCTTTGTATGTAGCGGGCGCAATGGCAGGGAACGGCAATCGCAACCCCCCCTCCCCCGGTCATTGAACCTCTCAGATACCACGTTCATCGCTGATCGCAGCATCTGAAGCTACAATTTAGGCCTTTCAGGGGTCAATCAGGGTAAAAAATAGAAATAAAAAATACTCACCTTATCCATTTTCTCTCATAGAGGCTATGTCACCGTGCGCAAAATTTCTTTTTTGCAATCAAGATGGCTGCGAAAGCCTCTCCACGAGGAAATTGATGAGGTATGTTTTTTTAAACGCCATTTCAGGGAAAATCGATTCGTTACCACGAAGCACAAGGAAATTCGGCTGTGCGGCAAAACATATTTTTCCTGACTTCGATTCACTCAATGCTAACCAACCACGACCAACACATTCATGAGAAGAGAGATGGTTGCAGTCATGTGGCTTACCAATCAAAGCGTTCCCTTCAAAACTGAATCAGAAAACAGCCAATTGACTTCTATTTGAGAATGCGGGGAAATGTTGTTTTGTGTCATCATCTTAGAGTCTTCCATATATAGTGGATTGAAAATTTGTGAAGCCTTCACTATTTTCTACTTTTCCACATAAATCTGACTACTACTACTACATCAGATTCTCACACAAGTAGATAAACAGAACCAAATCGAACAAATAAGTCACTTATGAGTCATTTATTTAGTGAGGAGAATGATTAAATATCACATGTCAGCCCGATGAAGGCCCCCGGTGGCTGTTCTCGGAACTGCCTGCTCCCGCTGACCGCACTTGTTTTTAGACCGGCTCGCGCACAGGAACAGGTAAGGGCTTACCTGTGCCTCGACGAACTTGTGAAAAAAGATGGCAGCCCGCATATGTTCGCGGGCGAACACTGCGAACTGGCCATCACTGCATGTCAGGTGTTTCCAATCAATGTGTTGACAATCAGGTGCAAGCTGTGACCTGTTTTATTTAACCCCTTAAGGACCCATGACGTACCTGTACGTCATTTCTTTCCAGGACTTAAAGACCCGCCCGATCCGCAGCAGGGGTCCGACAGTCACTGATAGCCAGACCCCTGCTGCATGCGCCGGCATCGGTGAAATCACCGATGCCAGCGCATTAACCCTTCATGTGCCGCAGTCAGCGCTGACCGCGGCACGTGCGATGTCAGGCGGGGATCAGAGCTGCCATCGGGTCCCCGTGCTGCTGTGACGGGGACTCGATGGCAAGGAAGGCAGCCCGACTCCCAGGCAGGAAGCTGTATGAGTATTACACACTGTATTACACATATAGCCAATGCATTTCAATACAGAAGTATTGGAATGCATTGTAAAGAGGATCAGACCCCCAAAAGTAGAAAAAAAAAGTTAAAAAAAATAGTTTCCCCCCCAATAAATTAAAAGTTTCAAGAAAAAAAAAAAAAAAAGTAATTTTCCCCAAATAAAGTAAAAATATAGGGAGAAAAATAAAAGTAGACATATTAGGTATTGCCACGTCCGTATCGACCAGCTCTATAAACATATCACATGACCTAACCCCTCAGATGAATACCGTAAAAAAATAAAATAAAAACTGTGCTAAATAAGCCAGTTTTTTGTCACCTTACATCACTAAAAGTACAACACCAAGCGATCAAAAAGGCGCATGCCCGCTAAAATAGTACCAATCTAACCGCCACCTCTTCCCGCAAAAAATGAGCCCCTACCTAAGACAATCGCCCAAAAAATAAAAAAAACTATGGCTCAGGATATGGAGACACTAAAACATCGTTATTTTTATTTTAATCCTGTTATTGTGTAAAACTTAAGTAAATAAAAAAAGTATACATATTAGGTATCGCCGCTTCCGCAAGAACCTGCTCTATAAAAATATCACATGACCTAACCCCTCAGGTGAACACCGTAAAAAAATAAAAATAAAAACGGTGTAAAAAAAGCCATTTTTTGTCACCTTACATCACAAAAAGTGTAATAGCAAGCGATCAAAAAGTCATATGCACCCCAAAATAGTGCCAATCAAACCGACATCTCATCCCACAAAAATCGTACCCTACCTAAGATAATCAGCCAAAAACTGAAAAAACTATGGCTCTCAGACTATGGAGACACTAAAACATTATTTTTTTTGTTTCAAAAATGAAATCATTGTGTAAAACTTACATAATAAAAAAAAAGTAGATATATTAGATATCGAAGTGTCCATAATAACCAGCTCTATAAAAATATCACATGACTTAACCCCTCAGGTGAATACCGTAAAAATTTAAAATAAAAACTGTGTAAAAAGAAAGCCCTTTTTTGTCACCTTACATCACAAATAGTATAATAGCAAGCAATCAAAAAGTAATGTGCACCCTATAATAGTACCAATCAAACCATCATCTCATCCCGAAAAAAATCACCACCTAAACAAGACAGTCACCCAAAAAATTAATAAAACTACTAGTGGATACACTAAAAAATAATTTTTTTTTAAAAATAGTCATATTTGGTATTGTCGCGTCCGTAACAACCTGCTCTATAAAAATAGCGCATGATCTAACCTGTCAGATGAACGTTGTAAATAACAAAAAATAAAAACGGTGCCAAAACAGCTATTTCTTGTTACCTTGCCTCACAAAAAGTGTAATATAGAGCAACCAAAAATCATATGTACCCTAAAATATTGGCAACAAAACTGCCACCTTATCCTGTAGTTTCCAAAATGGGGTCACTTTTTTGGAGTTTTTACTCTAGGGAGGCTTCAAATGGGACATGGTGTCAAAAAAACCAGTGCATCAAAATCTGCCTTCCATAAACCGTATGGCATTCCTTTCCTTCTGCGCAATGCCGTGTGACCGTACAGCAGATTACGACCACCTATGGGGTGTTTCTGTAAACTACAGAATCAGAGCCATAAATATTGAGTTTTGTTTGGCTGTAAACCCTTGCTTTGTAACTGGAAAAATTGATTAAAATGGAAAATCTGACAAAAAAGTGAAATTCTGAAATTTCCTCTTTATTTTCCATTAATTCTTGTGGAACACCTAAAGGGTTGAAAAAGTTTGTAAAATCAGTTTTGTATACCTTGAGGGGTGTAGTTTCTTAAATGGGGTCACTTTTTTGGAGTTTATACTCTAGGGGTGCATCAGAAGGGCTTCAAATGTGACATGGCAGCTTAAAATTATCCCAGTGAAATCTGCTTTCCAAAAACCATATGGCGTTCCTTTCCTTCTGCGCAATGCCGTGTGGCTGTACAGCAGTTTACGACCACATATGGGTTGTTTCTGTAAACTACAGAATCAGGGCCATAAATATTGAGTTTTGTTTGGCTGTTAACCCTTGCTTTGTAACTGGAAAAAATGGATTAAAATGGAAAATCTGCCCAAAAAGTTAAATTCTGTAATTTCATCTCTATTTTCCATTAATTCTTGTGGAACACCTAAAGGGTTAACAAAGTTTGTAAAATCAGTTTTATATACCTTGAGGGGTGTAGTTTCTAAAATGGGGTATACTACTACAGAGGGATCTGGATAGATTGGAGGCTTGGGCAGATAAGTGGCAGATGAGGTTTAACACTGATAAATGTAAAGTTATGCACATGGGAAGGAAAAATGCAAGTCACCCGTACATACTAAATGGTAAAACACTCGGTAACACTGACATGGAAAAGGATCTAGGAATTTTAATAAACAGCAAACTAAGCAGCAAAAACCAGTGTCAGGCAGCTGCTGCCAAGGCCAACAAGATAATGGGTTGCATCAGAAGGGGCATAGATTCCCGTGATAAGAACATAGTCCTACCACTTTAGAAATCGCTAGTCAGACCACACATGGAGTACTGTGTACAGTTCTGGGCTCCTGTAAACAAGGCAGACATAGCAGAGCTAGAGAGGGTTCAGAGGAGGGCAACTAAAGTAATAACTGGAATGGGGCAACTACAGTACCCTGAAAGATTATCAAAATTAGGGTTATTCACTTTAGAAAAAAGACGACTGAGGGGAGATCTAATTAATATGTATAAATATATCAGGGGTCAGTACAGAGATCTATCCCATCAGCTATTTATCCCCAGGACTGTGACTGTGACGAGGGGACATCCTCTGCGTCTGGAGGAAAGAAGGTTTGTACACAAACATAGAAGAGGATTCTTTACGGTAAGAGCAGTGAGACTATGGAACTCTCTGCCTGAGGAGGTGGTGATGGTGAGTACAATAAAGGAATTCAAGAGGGGCCTGGACGTATTTCTGGAGCGTAATAATATTACAGGCTATAGCTACTAGAGAGGGGTCGTTGATCCAGGGAGTTATTCTGATTGCATGATTGGAGTCGGGAAGGAATTTTTTATTCCCCTAAAGTGGAGAAAATTGGCTTCTACCTCACAGGGTTTTTTTTGCCTTCCTCTGGATCAACTTGCAGGATAACAGGCCGAACTGGATGGACAAATGTCTTTTTTCGGCCTTATGTACTATGTTACTACTATGTTACTTCTACTCTTGTGGTGCATCAGGGGGGCTTCAAATGGGACATGGTGTGTAGTTTGTAAAATTGGGTGGTTTCTATTATGTAAGCCTCACAAAGTGACTTCAGACCTGAACTGGTCCTGACAAAGTGGGTTTTAGAAATTTTCTAAAAAATTTTAAGATTTGCTTCTAAACTTCGAAGCCTTCTAACGTCCCCAAAAATTGAAATGGTATTCACAAAATGATCAAAACATGAAGTAGACATTTGTGGAATGTAAATTTATAGCTATTTTTGGAGGTATTACTATCTAGAGGAAATGACTGGGCACTCCTAAGGATATTTAGTTACCAATGTTTATTAGACAGTAAGTGTTATGAAGTTAATAGTATCAGATATAAACTTGCGACAGTAAAATTGTATAACGTGTGTAAATTGAGCAACACTTTATATAAAGTTCTATATATTTGTAGTTGACGTGCGCATTAGTCACTGATGAAATAGCGGTGCAGCCTGTGATCAATAGCTACACTCCAGGTACAAATAAATAGATAGGATTGATGCGTAAAAGACAACTTCGTATAAAAGCAACAATGTACATAGGTAAAATACAGTATAATATGGGCAGGTATAATCTAAATAAGAGTGTTTAGTCTTGATAAGAATATAAGCCGCAAACCTAAGGTAAAATATAATATGATGTAATATACTAAATTGTATGGACTTAAAAACAAAATTGTATGGACTAAAAAACAAAAGTTCACTGTCCTGGAGAGATCATGAAGGTCCAGGTAAAACAGATGTCAGTTCGGTATAACAGAACCGGACCCTGGCAGGGCAAAGATACAGTTTGTCGTAAATGGTATCTTACTCCATAGCTGACTCGGCGGCGTCCCGCTTTCAGTCAGAAAGGAATCAAACAGTAGATGGTAGATAAGTTTAGGAACAGTCTTACCGATTTGTGGAGGTTCCTCACGTATAGAAGGAGCCTCTGCTGTCTATCGGAACTTTGCTGTTTTTCGCTGTAATCAGGTAGAACCCCCAGTAGGTGTTTTGGGTCACCTGTCAGTTGTTAGTTTGCTGCACGCGGTCCCGCTTGTTTCAATGCGGTTGCGATGTCACAGCTCCGGATGAAAAGTTTCAGACCAGCTTTTTAAAGACGGTGCAGACTTGTTCCTGAGTAGAATCAGTGTGGTGCACTCACACAAAATAGAACTTGGGGGGTCAGACCAGACGCGTTTCGGGGCTAGAATATCCCCTTCTTCAGTGGCTATCCGACCTCCCCAAAAGACCTTTCTTTTATGCTCCACAAAGGAGCTTTGTAAAACCCGGTTCGTGCTCTGGTTCCGGAAGTCCTATAAAAGTGATTGTCCCATCAAAAAATATATATTTTCTTTATCAATATACTAGAGCGGCTTATCTTGTTCCATTTGTTTCAACCATTGATAGTATATGTCCACATCTAGAAGTATCATATAGAGTTATCTTGTTAAATAAATAACATTAAAATACTCTTGCGGTTCACTTGCGGTTTATTTTGAATATATGTTGTAACTGCAGAAACGGCTGGACAAATAGTTTCTGCATATATAAGCATATGTAGAGAACATTCCAAAGACATTACCAGTACATGTATATATATATAATAAATATATTAAAAAGCCTATAAAAATCATTTATAAAAATCTTTGTTGTTTTTTATTTTAATTACTTATTATTTATGGAATAGTAAAAAGCAGAAAAAAAGAAGAAAATAAAGGGTTTCCTAATCAACCAGATATTTGAAATATAAATAGGTCAAAACTAATAATATATGTACATTCTAGTGTTTTAGGTTACCCAATTGTATATCTAATAAGGTATACAGTTGTATATTCGTGGAAATAGATGTAGATATTAGTGTATATTCACAAATAAATCTACAGGATGTTTTATAAAAATCCAGAAACATTATGTATCCCAGCATTTTATATATGTCCAAAAACTGAAAGAATTTTTAAAAATTTATTTTGTATATTCTTGTTCAATAATGATATAGATCTAGAAAGGATCCCCTAAAAGTAACAAAATACATAAAAATTTTCATAAAAATCCATAAAACTCATAAAATCCATAAAAATCTTTCTCATGAAAATCCATAAAGTTTTTTTCTTTTCATACGAAGGAATTTTTCATTATTTCATTAAATAACGAAATTGAGGCAGTGGCATATGGGGTCGATAGATGTAACCTGTTAGAGGACTGCCGTCGAGGAGGAGCCAGCCGAGGCTTATTAGCTATTCGGCAAAGCTCATTCTCAAAGGCAGGCCCCAACCACTAATCACAAAAAGCCAAAGAGTTCACATTCTGCATTTAAGCCGTCAGGAATCATGGTCTCCATTTCAAAGATTCTCTGTGTTTCTAATCTTGACATTTTGCTAATATGGTTGCCTTTTCTCCAGCTTTTTGGAACTTTATCTATGGCTGCAAATTTTAAATTAGATGGGTCACTATTATGCGCCATTTTAAAGTGTCTCGAAAGTGAGTGGGTATCTACGCCCTTTTTGATATTTGATATGTGTTCAGAAAGGCGTTTCTTAAGCGTTCTTTTAGTCCTGCCTATGTACTGACGTTTACATGGACATTCTATCATGTAAATCACATTTTCTGTACTGCAGGTTAAAAATTCTCTTATAGTATGTTTGTGTCCATTTGTGGTTGCAATTACTTCTTTTGTTTGTTTTGTGAATGATGTTAATTTGCAATTGCCACATTGGCCACACCTAAAAAAGCCCTTAAGATCCATCCATTTTTGTATTGATGGGGTATTTGCTCGTTGTTCGTCTTCTTTGACTGTGGGTGCTATTTTGTTTCCTAAAGTTGGTGCTTTAGTGAAGACGATCAGGGGTTTTAGTGGGATTAGTGTACCTATAGTTTTTTCTTTTTTGATGATATCCCAATGTTTATTTATAATATTTTTTATTTTGCTGTGTTCACTGCTATAAGGTAATATTATTTTCACTTGATTATCTATTTGTCCTTTCTGATTTTTAATTTTGTCTTTAAAAAACTCCTTTCTATCCATTTTAGTGACTTTATCTAGTGCCAAATTTAAAATTTCTTCTGGATATTCTTTTTTTAAAAATTCTGATTTCATTTTTTCAGCCTCAATTTCAAATTGATCCTTCATTGTACAGTTACGTCTCAACCTTTGGAATTGGCCCTGCGGAATGTTAATAAGCCAACTCGGTAAGTGGCAGCTGTTAAATAAAATGTAACTATTCCGCGTTGAGGGCTTAATAAAAGTACAAGTTTTGAGTACATTGTCTTCTACATAGATTTTTAGGTCCAAAAATTCCAAAGTTTCTTTACTATTTGTTCCAGAAAATTTGAGGTTAAGGTTATTATGATTAATATCTTCTAAAAACTGATTAAGTGATTCGGGGCCTGATTTCCAGATAAAAAACACATCATCGATGTATCTTTGCCAGAGCACCAGGTCCGTCCCCAGTTTGGGGGCCACAAGTTGCTCTTCCCAATCGGCCATAAATAAGTTAGCGTAACTGGGGGCGAACCTGGTGCCCATGGCAGTGCCCCGAATCTGCAAGTAAAAGGATCCATTAAAATAAAAATAATTATGGTTTAATATAAAATCAATACCCTCAATTAAAAAGTCTATCTGTATGTCTGTTAGTCTACCTTCTGTAATTAGTTGTTTTTTTATTGCTTTTTTGCCTTGTTCATGGTCAATGACCGTATATAAGGATTGTACATCTAGAGAGCCCATTAACCAATGGTTTTCAAATTGCATATTTTCTATTTTCTTTATTATTTGCGTTGTATCTTTGACATATGAAGGTATGTTTTTCACTTTGGTCTGAAGTAAAATGTCAATATACATAGAAAGATTTGCAGTTAGTGACTCGATCCCTGAGATAATCGGACGTCCGGGGGGATTTGATTTATCTTTATGAATTTTCGGGATACAATAAAAAGCCGGAATTCTGGGGTATTTGTTTAAAATAAAATCATGTTCTTCATTATTTAAAATTCCGCTGTCCATTCCTTTTTTACAAAGGTTCCTTAAATTAGTATAAAATTGATCAGTTGGATCATTTTTTAAAAGTTGATATGTACTGGTGTCCGCCAGTTGACGCAGACATTCTACATTATATTTTTCTGTGTCTTGAATCACTATGGAACCACCTTTGTCCGCTGGACGGATTATTATGTTGTTCTCTTTTTGTAAATGTTTAAGTGCTGTGGTTTCTTTTTGTGTCAAGTTGTTGCGTTTGTATTTCGAATTGTTTTTTATCTTTTTTACATCCCTCATAACACATTCTTTGAATGTTATCAGTTCTTGGCTGAGTTCATTTCTCGGATATTTCTTTGATTTATTTTTCAAAGAAGTGTGTATGATTGGGTCTTGGATTGTGGACAAACTAATTTCTCGATTCACTGGATTTTTTAAGAAATATTTTTTTAGACATAATTTCCTTATAAATTTCTCCACTCCAATAAAAGTTTCAAACTTGTTGAGTGGTTTTGTCGGTGCAAATTTTAGACCTTTATTGAGGAGCTGTTTTTGTGTGTCTGATAGGGTTACTGAACTTAAATTAATAATTGCATCATTTGTGATTATGGGTGATGTCTGTAGTGATAGTGTCCTTTTTCTCCTTGTGCCTCTTCGTGTCTTCCCCTTTCTGTGTCGTAATGTCTCACCCTGTGTGTGTGATTGTGGTTGTGGTACTCGTCCTGTGAGTTGTGTCTCCTCATATTTGGGGTTTTGTGTGTCTGTGATACAGTCTGGTTTTTGTTTCTCAAATTGTATTGATGATCTATGTGTATGTTTTTCTGTGTGGTTTGTGCTCTCGGTGGTGGTGATCTGTGTCTTATACGTGAACGATGATGTGGGGGAGTGCGATCTAAAAAATGGTTAGTTTCTTCTAATGTTTCAAATCTGTTATATGTGGGAATATTAAAGTGTTCATTTCTAGTTAGTTCTTGTTCAATTGTGTCTGTTTCATTTATCGTGTTACTGATTGCTCTTATTATTGGTGGTACATGTTCATCACATCCTTCTCTGTTGTTAATTTCCCTATCAGTTCTCCCTCTTCTTTTGAAATTTAGTTTTTTTACTTTTTTCTCTATTATTTCTTGTTCTATTCTGTCTAAATTTTTGCATATGTCAATTTGAATTGTATTAATTTCTTCATTCCTAGTGAATTTGTCTATTATTACTTTTAGATCGGCGATACGTTTAGTAGTTTCTTCCAATATTTCCGTACGTCTCTTAATAATTAGTTTTGTACATGCAACCGACTGTCCATGCAGAAGGTCCTCCCATTCTTTGTTAAATACATCACTGCACAAGTCTTGTGCAGGATTTTTGTAAATCAATAAACCTTTGGGAATTTTGTCAATTTCTATACATCTCCTTAGTGTTTTAATTTCCCACCGTTGTTTTAACTGGCGGATTAATAATGTTTCTAGTTCTCTAAAAGTGGTATTAATACATATATCAGAATTACTAGTGTTCAAATTACTGTTATCAAAGAGAAAGTTGTCTACTTTTTGTTTTTTGATCTCCATATGGTCCCAAATATCCATGGTGGGTCAACCAACCGTGCTATCCACTAGGGTGACAAAAATAAATATCAGCTGAAATATATTAAGTCGGATGCACAGGGTGGTGGACACACCAAAAAAAGGGTGCTCTCAGTCTTACAGCGTCACCCCGCTGTTAAAAGGGAATTAAATATAGAGGAAATGACTGGGCACTCCTAAGGATATTTAGTTACCAATGTTTATTAGACAGTAAGTGTTATGAAGTTAATAGTATCAGATATAAACTTGCGACAGTAAAATTGTATAACGTGTGTAAATTGAGCAACACTTTATATAAAGTTCTATATATTTGTAGTTGACGTGCGCATTAGTCACTGATGAAATAGCGGTGCAGCCTGTGATCAATAGCTACACTCCAGGTACAAATAAATAGATAGGATTGATGCGTAAAAGACAACTTCGTATAAAAGCAACAATGTACATAGGTAAAATACAGTATAATATGGGCAGGTATAATCTAAATAAGAGTGTTTAGTCTTGATAAGAATATAAGCCGCAAACCTAAGGTAAAATATAATATGATGTAATATACTAAATTGTATGGACTTAAAAACAAAATTGTATGGACTAAAAAACAAAAGTTCACTGTCCTGGAGAGATCATGAAGGTCCAGGTAAAACAGATGTCAGTTCGGTATAACAGAACCGGACCCTGGCAGGGCAAAGATACAGTTTGTCGTAAATGGTATCTTACTCCATAGCTGACTCGGCGGCGTCCCGCTTTCAGTCAGAAAGGAATCAAACAGTAGATGGTAGATAAGTTTAGGAACAGTCTTACCGATTTGTGGAGGTTCCTCACGTATAGAAGGAGCCTCTGCTGTCTATCGGAACTTTGCTGTTTTTCGCTGTAATCAGGTAGAACCCCCAGTAGGTGTTTTGGGTCACCTGTCAGTTGTTAGTTTGCTGCACGCGGTCCCGCTTGTTTCAATGCGGTTGCGATGTCACAGCTCCGGATGAAAAGTTTCAGACCAGCTTTTTAAAGACGGTGCAGACTTGTTCCTGAGTAGAATCAGTGTGGTGCACTCACACAAAATAGAACTTGGGGGGTCAGACCAGACGCGTTTCGGGGCTAGAATATCCCCTTCTTCAGTGGCTATCCGACCTCCCCAAAAGACCTTTCTTTTATGCTCCACAAAGGAGCTTTGTAAAACCCGGTTCGTGCTCTGGTTCCGGAAGTCCTATAAAAGTGATTGTCCCATCAAAAAATATATATTTTCTTTATCAATATACTAGAGCGGCTTATCTTGTTCCATTTGTTTCAACCATTGATAGTATATGTCCACATCTAGAAGTATCATATAGAGTTATCTTGTTAAATAAATAACATTAAAATACTCTTGCGGTTCACTTGCGGTTTATTTTGAATATATGTTGTAACTGCAGAAACGGCTGGACAAATAGTTTCTGCATATATAAGCATATGTAGAGAACATTCCAAAGACATTACCAGTACATGTATATATATATAATAAATATATTAAAAAGCCTATAAAAATCATTTATAAAAATCTTTGTTGTTTTTTATTTTAATTACTTATTATTTATGGAATAGTAAAAAGCAGAAAAAAAGAAGAAAATAAAGGGTTTCCTAATCAACCAGATATTTGAAATATAAATAGGTCAAAACTAATAATATATGTACATTCTAGTGTTTTAGGTTACCCAATTGTATATCTAATAAGGTATACAGTTGTATATTCGTGGAAATAGATGTAGATATTAGTGTATATTCACAAATAAATCTACAGGATGTTTTATAAAAATCCAGAAACATTATGTATCCCAGCATTTTATATATGTCCAAAAACTGAAAGAATTTTTAAAAATTATTTTGTATATTCTTGTTCAATAAACAGTCCTCTAACAGGTTACATCTATCGACCCCATATGCCACTGCCTCAATTTCGTTATTTAATGAAATAATGAAAAATTCCTTCGTATGAAAAGAAAAAAACTTTATGGATTTTCATGAGAAAGATTTTTATGGATTTTATGAGTTTTATGGATTTTTATGAAAATTTTTATGTATTTTGTTACTTTTAGGGGATCCTTTCTAGATCTATATCATTATTGAACAAGAATATACAAAATAAATTTTTAAAAATTCTTTCAGTTTTTGGACATATATAAAATGCTGGGATACATAATGTTTCTGGATTTTTATAAAACATCCTGTAGATTTATTTGTGAATATACACTAATATCTACATCTATTTCCACGAATATACAACTGTATACCTTATTAGATATACAATTGGGTAACCTAAAACACTAGAATGTACATATATTATTAGTTTTGACCTATTTATATTTCAAATATCTGGTTGATTAGGAAACCCTTTATTTTCTTCTTTTTTTCTGCTTTTTACTATTCCATAAATAATAAGTAATTAAAATAAAAAACAACAAAGATTTTTATAAATGATTTTTATAGGCTTTTTAATATATTTATTATATATATATACATGTACTGGTAATGTCTTTGGAATGTTCTCTACATATGCTTATATATGCAGAAACTATTTGTCCAGCCGTTTCTGCAGTTACAACATATATTCAAAATAAACCGCAAGTGAACCGCAAGAGTATTTTAATGTTATTTATTTAACAAGATAACTCTATATGATACTTCTAGATGTGGACATATACTATCAATGGTTGAAACAAATGGAACAAGATAAGCCGCTCTAGTATATTGATAAAGAAAATATATATTTTTTGATGGGACAATCACTTTTATAGGACTTCCGGAACCAGAGCACGAACCGGGTTTTACAAAGCTCCTTTGTGGAGCATAAAAGAAAGGTCTTTTGGGGAGGTCGGATAGCCACTGAAGAAGGGGATATTCTAGCCCCGAAACGCGTCTGGTCTGACCCCCCAAGTTCTATTTTGTGTGAGTGCACCACACTGATTCTACTCAGGAACAAGTCTGCACCGTCTTTAAAAAGCTGGTCTGAAACTTTTCATCCGGAGCTGTGACATCGCAACCGCATTGAAACAAGCGGGACCGCGTGCAGCAAACTAACAACTGACAGGTGACCCAAAACACCTACTGGGGGTTCTACCTGATTACAGCGAAAAACAGCAAAGTTCCGATAGACAGCAGAGGCTCCTTCTATACGTGAGGAACCTCCACAAATCGGTAAGACTGTTCCTAAACTTATCTACCATCTACTGTTTGATTCCTTTCTGACTGAAAGCGGGACGCCGCCGAGTCAGCTATGGAGTAAGATACCATTTACGACAAACTGTATCTTTGCCCTGCCAGGGTCCGGTTCTGTTATACCGAACTGACATCTGTTTTACCTGGACCTTCATGATCTCTCCAGGACAGTGAACTTTTGTTTTTTAGTCCATACAATTTTGTTTTTAAGTCCATACAATTTAGTATATTACATCATATTATATTTTACCTTAGGTTTGCGGCTTATATTCTTATCAAGACTAAACACTCTTATTTAGATTATACCTGCCCATATTATACTGTATTTTACCTATGTACATTGTTGCTTTTATACGAAGTTGTCTTTTACGCATCAATCCTATCTATTTATTTGTACCTGGAGTGTAGCTATTGATCACAGGCTGCACCGCTATTTCATCAGTGACTAATGCGCACGTCAACTACAAATATATAGAACTTTATATAAAGTGTTGCTCAATTTACACACGTTATACAATTTTACTGTCGCAAGTTTATATCTGATACTATTAACTTCATAACACTTACTGTCTAATAAACATTGGTAACTAAATATCCTTAGGAGTGCCCAGTCATTTCCTCTATATTTAATTCCCTTTTAACAGCGGGGTGACGCTGTAAGACTGAGAGCACCCTTTTTTTGGTGTGTCCACCACCCTGTGCATCCGACTTAATATATTTCAGCAGGTATTACTATCTATTATAAAAGTAGAGAAATTGAAATTTGGAAATTTGCTAATTTTTCTAAATTTTTGGTAAATTTAGAATTTTTTAAAAAATAAAAATGTATTTATTTTTACTCAATTTTACCACTGTCATGAAGTACAATACGTGATGAGAAAACAAGATAAGTAAAAGCGTTTTAAAGTTTTCACCACATAAAGTGACACACGTCAGGTTTGTAAAAAATGGCCTGGTCCTTAAGGTGAAAAATGGCAGAGTCCTGAAGGGGTTAAAGAACAGTTATCTATGAAAGTCTGATCATTACAACTAGAGATGAGCAAATTTTTAGAAAGTTCAATTCAGCTGCTTCTCCAAATTTTACAAAACAATTCGCTTTGTGACGAATTACTTTTGTAATTTGCTTTGTCACGAATCGCATTTTTATGTAAGTAGCGGGTGCAATGAGAGGGAGCTGCGATAGCACCGCCCCCCATCATTGTACCCATCTGAGTGTAAAAACAGTGTAAAATTAATATTGAAAAAAATTGAATCAAACTTACCTCCTCCATTTGCTTGCGACGAGCCGGCTGCCGCCATCTTGCTTGAAGATCAGGCGCAAAATATTGTGCGGTCCGAGATGACGTCATCACGCCGGTCGGCATGGTGACATCATAAGTCACCACGCACGGGATTTCGACCTGATATCTTAAATCAAGATGGCACCAGGCAGCCCGTTGTGAGCAAATGGAGGTGGTAAGTATGAATTTTTTTGTTTCTTACACTATATCAGGTTAAATCGATTCGCTAACACGAAGCACCAGGAAATTCAGCTTGGTATTCAAGTCATTCATCTCTAAATTACAACAAATTTGTGGAAGTGTATGAGGGCACAAACAAATGAGATTTCTGAGGACTTCAGTAGATTTGTTGATGCTCATCAGGCTGGAAAAGGCTACAAAACCATGTGGCGCAAATTCAAGACCATGGACTAGGAGTGGTCCAAAGTCCCTTCTCACATTAGCCAATGTTCATGAGTCCACCATCAGGAGGAAACTGAACAGCACTGTTGTTCATAGCAGGACTGCAAGGAGAAAGCTGCTGCTTTTTTTTTTTTTTTTTTAGTTAGAATATTTTTATTTTTCCCTTTCATCATATATATATAAAAAAGTTCAGAAACAAGACATGACAATAAGCAATAATACAACAGGGCATAAACAAAGATATTTCCTGAATATACACATACATTTGTTACTTGCTTATCCTTAAACATCAGGAATATATCCCTGTCCTGTTTCTTTTCTCATGTCATACATAAACAAAAAAAAAAAAAAAAATATATAACCCCCCCTTCCCCCCCCCCATGGTTGTCTTGATGGTTACCACAAATAGAAAAAAAAAAAACAGAGCCAGAATAGAAAAGATTGATTTCATGATCTCATATATCTATGGGTACCGGCATATTTCATATCTACGTACCCTCCCACATAAGTTCTTCCATGCTTCGATATTTGGTGGTGTGTCTGCCCCCCACTCTCTGGCCACTACAACCCGAGCCAGCATTAATCCTTTGGCCCATTTCATTTCTATTTCTCTATCGAGACCTATTTTCCTGATATAACCGAGCACCGCTATAGAGATTTCCAATGGAGCGGGACACCCAGTCGATCTGGTCAGCTCCCGAAAAACCTGACTCCAATAGTCCTGCATTAGGGGGCAGTGCCAGATCAGATGGGTGAAGTCCGCGTTATCCATCCTGCACTTCCAGCATCTAGCGTCCCTTGTTTTATACATCCTACTCAATACCCGTGGGGTGATGTAGGTACGATGGACAATAAAGAACTGTATCAGTCTAAAATTACTCGATACTGTACTTCTTTTTATATTTTTATAGATACATCTCCAATCTAGAGCGTTAGGTTCCACTTCTAGTGCCCATTTTTGTTCACTATTAAACTTTATCAATCCCCCTAAACCCCTTTTGATTTTTTTATATATCTGTGATATTGATATTTTGGTCCCCTTATTGAGACAACAAAATTCTGCAAATTCTGATTGTTTGGTGATTAAATACTCTTTATTCTCAGTGGTGTCGAATGCGTGTTTTAACCGAAGATATCTAAAACGAGTGAGAGTGTCTAATTTTATGCTAATCCCTAATTCTTCTAATGTCCTGAGCTTTCCTTTTATCTCAATCTGTGAAATATACTTAATACCATTTTTTTCCCAAAATACATAATCATCTAACTTCTGGAACTCACCTAGATTTATATTCCCCCATAAAGGGGTAATCTTTAATGAATAATTTATCCCCAATAGTTTTTTGACATTCACCCATATCAAGTGCATCATATTGCTAATAGGGCACTTCTTACCCTTTAATTTTAATATCCCGGCTTCCAAGACACTAAAAATATTATATTGGAGACCTACAAACTCACCCACTAGATACTGGCGTAATCTGTCATCCTCTGTCATTAACCATTGTAGCTGGGATGCGTAATAGTAGCCTCTGAAGCAGGGCACTGACAAACCACCATCTTCTTCACCGAGCCATAAATATTTTTGTTTAAGCCTGACCCTTTTTTTCCCCCATATAAGATCATTTATCATTCCTTCCAGTACGTTGAAAAGGTGGTCACCTATCCAGACAGGACATGAGGATATAACATACAGGATCTGCGGCAGCAAAATCATCTTAATAATAGCGATGCGATCTGCCTGTCTTATCAGTATTTTTTGCCAGATACTTATTTTGTTTTTAACTCTTTTAAGCAGAGGGGCAAAATTCAATTCTATATATTCCTGGATCCTCGCACTAATTTTTATTCCGAGATATTCCAGTGCGTCCGTGGGTTTTAATATTTTAACATTAATACCCGTTCCCCTGGTTTCATAGCCAATTGGGAGTAGCACTGATTTCATCCAGTTCACCCTAAAGCCAGAAATTTGGCCAAATTGATTTACAATTCGCATCAGGTATGGAACGGTCGTCGCCCCCCCTTTCAAGAAAAACAGGACATCATCCGCGTATAAACACATTTTATCTGAGGCGCCCCTGCTCCCAAACCCCCTGACATTGTCATCTGATCGCACCTTACATGCTAATAGTTCGACGAATATGGCGAATAATAATGGGGAAAGGGGGTACCCCTGTCTAGTTCCCCTTTGCAATGTTATCGATTCAGATGTCTCTCCGTTGATTTTAATCCTTACTTTCGGATGTCGATAAAGCAGTTGCACCCAGCTAATAAATTGTTCCCCCAAATTTATCTCACGCATTATATTCCAGAGGTATGCCCACTCCACCCTGTCGAACGCTTTTTCTGCGTCCAATGACAGGATGGAGTGGGCACCCTCTCCACTCATCTGGATGTTAAGAAGGGCCCGGCGGATATTCATTTGAGCCTGACGTTTCGGTATAAACCCCGATTGATCTGGGTGTATTATTTTACCTATCACTTTTTTTAGGCGATTTGCCAACAATTTGGCGCATATTTTAAAGTCCGTGTTGAGAAGAGAGATGGGGCGATACGAATCCACCTTACTCTCGTCTTTCCCCTTTTTCCCTATCAGGGTTATTACAGCCTCTGAGAGGGAAGCCGGGAGTTCACCCCTATCCATAGATTCATTTAGGACCCGCAGAAGCACTGGAAGGATGACCTCCCCATATCTTCTATATATCTCGAAGGGGAGACCATCCAGCCCGGGGCTAGAGTTACCCTTTATCGATTTCATGGTGTCGCGTAATTCCTCCAATTCTATTGGTCCATTCAAGTACTCCCTGTCCTCCTCGGGGAGAGTAGGGAGCGAGACCCCCTCCAAAAAGAGTTTTATGTCTCCACCGTCCCCCACTCCCTCCGAGGAGTAGAGGTCCCTATAATATTTAACGAATTCCTGCTCAATTTCTCCCGGGCTGGATGTTATCACCCCATCTCTCCTCTCAACACGCTTAATTCTGCCGTCCCCCCTTTGATTCTGCACAATGGTGGAGAGCAGTCTACCAGGTTTCCCAGATTCCCTGAAATATCGGGCCCCCTCGAAAAACACTCTTTGTTGTGCCTTATTCTCCAAGTAATTATTTAGAGAAATTTTAGACTCTTCTAACAGAGCCGTCGTTTCAGGGGACTTGTCAACCAAGAGATCCTCCTCTAATTTCTTAATTTTTTCGCCCATCTCCCTCTCCTTTCTGGCGAATTCAGTTTTTAAACCCTGAATTCTACCAACCAGGATACCCCGTAAATATGCTTTAAATGCATCCCATACATACCCTATTTGTGCAGATCCAAGATTAATTTTCCAGTACTCCGCTATATCAGAGCTAATACTTTCATCTTTATTTATAAGGTTTAGCCAGTGTGGGTTTAGCCGGAACACTCTACACTTTGGTTTAACCGTTGTTTTAAATGTCAGGCAGATTGGGGAGTGGTCTGAAATACTATTGACCTCGTACCTCATTTTTGATATCTGCTCTACCAGTTCTGAGCTAGCTAATGCCATGTCTATTCTTGACATGATTTTGCTCCCGTGACCAAACCAGGAGTACGCTCGCTTGTCATCATACAGATACCTCCACACATCTATTAACAGCAGTTCTTGTGATATTCTTTTAAGAAGTGTTGGTTGATTTGTCCCATATTTATCATTTGGTATCAGCGAGTATCTATCTAGAGAGCTATTCATCACGCTGTTAAAATCTCCCATTACCAGTATGGGGCATTTACCTCGCGACTCTGCAAACTCCACTAAGCTATTAATAACACATAGTGAAAATGGTGGGGGTATGTACACAAAGGCTAAAACACACAATATCCCATTCCACTGACAGTGGAGGAAAACATATCTGCCCCTATCATCAATCTTCTGATCTAGTGGGAGGTAATCAACTTTGTGATGGATATATACACTAACTCCACATGAGTAGGTAGAGAAACATGAATGATACTGGTACTTGGCCCATTTCCGCATTAATAAGTATGTCTTATCCTTAGTGTTATGTGTCTCCGTTAATCCCACAATTGCTGGGAGGTGTCTAGTAATAGTATCAAAAACCATAACCCTCTTAACCTTATCCCCCAGTCCTCGTACATTCCATGTTAAAATCCTACTCATGTGTGCCTTCCACCTGTGTTTTCATTCTTATCTTCATTAATAGTCCCATCAAGACAACCATCCCACCCGTAGCCCATCCTCCTACCCCCCCTCCCCTACCCCCTCCCTCACCCCCCTGCTGGTCGGCGAAATAGAACATTTCTCCCACCTCTTACTCTACGCCCCCTTCCCTCCCCCCCCGCAACCCCCTCACCCACTTCGCAGGCCATCTCATAATCCTATTCCCTTGGAATCCATCCATTCAACGGCCTCCTCTGGTGATCCAAAAAAAAAAACTTGCTCGTGGTATATTACGCGTAACTTAGTTGGATATATCAGGGAGTATTGTATCTGGGCGGCTGCCAGCCTCCTCTTTACCTCTCTAAATTCACGTCTCTTTTCCTGCGTTGCTCTAGAGTAATCTGGGTATATTTCTATATTACGACCATTATACTCTATTGTCTGCATCTTCCTTTTTGCCCTCATTATTACGTCTCTGTCTCTGGAACTTAAGATTTTGACAAGGATAGCCCTGGGGGGACTCCCTTTTAACGGTGGTCTTCCCGGGATTCTATGTGCTCAACTAAAAACCATTTGGACAGGGTACTTTTATCAAAACTATCCTCCAGCCACTGCTGGATAAACCCCGTTATATCTTCTCCTTCCACTCCCTCTGGAAATCCCACTAATCTCATATTTGATCTCCGGGATCTATCCTCTATTGTGGTAACTCTCTCTAGCAGGATTTTCTTTTCCCCTTCTATAGCTTCTACTCTTTTTTTTTATCCCCTCGATGTCTCTCTTCATTCCTCCCGAGGATATCTGCAGCTCCTTAACCTTTTCCCTCACTTTATTCATCTCTTCCTTAATCAGGGAGAGATCAGCCTGAGCAGAAGCGATCTTAATGGTCAAATCTTCTAGACTATGATTAGACTGTTGTACCGCCCCTAAAATTTCTCCCAGTTTTTTGTCAACTGAGTTTATTCTTTCCTCCATCCCCTCTCCATTCCCTATCCTTCTCTCAACCCCGGAGCATTCGTCAGGAACAGATGAATCACCTCCATCTTTCTGGACCTCCTTATCCTTATTCCCCCGTAGTACGCTCCTGCTCTTTGGATTTGGAGGGGTTTTTAAATATTTTTCTAGGCCAGTTGCTGTACTGTTCCCCTTTCCTCCACCCGGTGAGGAGGTTCCCACCGATTTTCTACTGTAGTTTTTAGGTGGCATCTTTTCTCTCTTTCCCTCCTTCCTTACTAGAAAGCTGCTGCTTTAAAAAAATATATAACACTTCTGCCTATCTGCAGAAATCTATCAGAAAAATGTTTTATGGATAGATGACACGGATGGATGGAGAAAAAACACTGCATCCCAGCATAAAAACCTCTTCCTATCTGTGGAACAAAGTGGTGGGAGTATCATAATTTGGACCTGTTTTGAAATATGCCAAACAATTTTAAAGAAAAATGTCAGGATATCTGTGCATGAGCTGAATCTCAAGAGAACATGAGTCATGAAGCAAGACAACAACCCTAAGCAAACAAGTCATTCTACAAAAAACTGCTAAATAACCATAAAGTTAAAGTTTTGGAATGGTCAAGTCAAAGTCCTGACTAGTGATGGACGAACATCTGCCGGGACGGTTCGCGATCGCGCAAACCCAATCAAATGTTCGCGAACCGCAAGTTCGCGGCGGGTCCCATTCATTTTAATGGCAGCCGAACCTGAAAAACCTTCAGCTCATATTTGCAGCCAAGAAATAATTACTAGAAGTGCACAAATAGTCCCACAACATGGACAGTGACATACCAGATATATTATTCGAATTCGCGATCTCCATTCATAAATTTTTTCAATGCGAAATATCGACAATATAATTTTCGCGTAAGCGCATGCGCAAATGCACTATACAGTACCCAAATGCACTATAAAGAAAGTATATTGGTATATAACACCCCGCTTCAATCAGTTTTTTTGGGGGGGTGACTGGTATATCACACCAGTAGAAATTGTCTGTTCTAATAACGCTTGTCCCTCTATATACCTGCAGTATCGCAGCAGAACCGCACACAACGGCCGCACAATACAAATGCACTATAATATACTTTCTAATATAGAAAGTATATTATAACATTGTACAAGGAAGGCAATCTATTAGAATATACATGAAGATAAAACGTAACCTTTAATAATGTTACTATGAGGGTCCATTCACACGTCCGTAAGTGTTTTGCGGATCCGCAAAACACAGACACCGGCAATGTGCATTCCGTAATTTGTGGACCGCATATCGCCGGCACTACAATAGAAAATAGGACATGTTCTATTTTTTTGTGGAAACGGAAGCACGGATGCGGCAGTGCGGATCCGCAAATGCGGCAGTGTGGATCCGCAAATGCGGATGCGGACAGCACATTCCGGCCCCATTGAAAATTGCAGAACGGATGTGGACCCATTTTGCGGACGTGTGAATGGAAAAGATATCCCTCAAAATGTTAAGTTAAGCAAAAAGCATAGATGTGGTAGGCAATAACAAGTGCTCGGCGCCACTAAATCAGAAACCATATGTCCTACCACAATCCGGGGGGTTCCAGTGCACATCCATGAATCCCAGAGGTAAAGCAAAAAAATATCCCTGGGCTAGATGATGATGTGGTATTGAAGGACAGGGTGGGCAAAGAACTGTCCCTGATATTGCCCTAGAGGGGGGTGCTATTCTGGCCCTGATAGCCTAACCACAGACCACCCATCCTGATAAGAGCGACCCCGTCCGGAACCTTATCCTATATAAAAATGGCCCTAGTTAGCCCCTAGGCCCCTGACTTCCAGGTGATGACTATATAGATCTATGTGTTTTTGACTCATTATAAAAGTATATTATAAGTATATCGCACCCCTCTGTGTATCACACCTATCGATAGCACACCTATACCAGTCCTTAAAAGGACTTTTGTGGTCCTATTAGCTAGTGTTTGGTGTCCCTGCTCCACACAGCAACCTCTCCCTACACTGGCAAAACACTGAATGTAAAATGGCGGCCAGATCAGGTTTATTTATAAGGTAGGTGATATGTCCATGTGCTGAAACGTCTCAATTGGCTGTCCTGTTCCACCTGATGGATGTCTCATGGGTCAAAGTTCTTCACAATGTAAAAGAATATGGCGAGCGCGAATATATCCATATGTTCGCATGTTCGGTGAATCGCGAACACGCAAAGTTCGCCGTGAAATGACCGCCAAGCGGACCGCAAGGCCATCTCTAGTCCTGACCTTAAAGGGGTTTTCTGGGATGTTTTAACTGATGACCTATCCTCCAGATAGGTCATCAGTATATGATTGGTGGGGGTCCGAAAATCAGGACCCCCGCCGATCAGCTGTTTGAGAAGGCACCAGCGCTAATAGTAGCAATAGTAGCTCAGACCCCCAACAGACTTCAGATCGAAGCCTGCCATAAGCCTCAGATCAGAACCCTCCATCAGCCTTAAATCAGATCCCTCCATCAGCCTCAGTTCATCAGATCATTCATTAAAATAAATAAATAAATAAACTTACCTCTTTGGCTCTGGACGCCACTGCCACTCTGCAGATCCACTCACCTTTCATGGTATTCTTCTGGTCTGCACTGCACTGTGGCCTGACTTCGCACATACAGTGTTCATTTTAGGACATGGTCAGATATCATAGTCAAGTATCAAAATAATGCCAATGTGACACCTGTCCCTGATACCTGACTCTGACACCTGACACCTGACCCTGACACCTGACCCTGACACTTGACCCTGACACCTGACCCTGACACCTGACTCTGACACCTGACACCTGACCCTGACACCTGACCCTGACACCTGACCCTGACATCTGACTCTGACACCTGACCCTGATACCTGACCCTGACACCTGACTCTCATATCTGAGTTTGACTTATGCTCTTCATAGGTCAGGGTCAAAGTGAGAATGAGTTATAGATATATATATTATGTATTTGTATGCTAAATCACACAACCAAAGTATGTCTATTGCTGAGCTTATAGCTCTATGCCTAAAATGCTGTAAGCTAACACATTACAGTGTTATGAGCGCATAGCTGATAGCTCAGTGGTAAGGAAGGGAGCAAAGGATTTTAGGTTTACTGTGGTTTTGAATGCTACATCACATAGATGAACAAAAAGCCCAAGCTCATACAAGGCAAGCTGGTAGCTCAGAGGTAGTGCTGTTGCCCCATGTCCAGGCTTTCTGAGTTCAAAGCCCCTTTCAGCCTCAAAAAAAGTATTTACATTTTATTATGCCCTAGATAAGAGGCAAATTTAAATGATGTGTGACACTGATGTGTGACGCTGATATCTCACCTCCTTCACTTCTCAGTGTCACAAAACATTTTAGCTTTACTGTGGTTTTGTATGCTACATCACATAGATGAACAAACATCACAAGCTCATACAAGGCAAGCTGGTAGCTCAGTGATAATGCTGTTGCCCCATGTCTAGGCTTTCTGAGTTAAAAACCCCTTTCAGCCTCTAACAAGTGTTCATATTTTATTATGCCCTAGATAACAGGCAAATTTAAATGATGTGTGATGCTGATGTGTGACGATGATATCTCAGTCACGTCCTTCATTTGTCAGTGTCGCAAGGGATCTTAGGTTTACTGTTTTTTGCTATACTACATCTCATAGATCAAAAAAATCACCACCTTCAGTGTCTAGAGCTATAGCTCAGTGGTAAGACACTTGCTTTGCATGCAGTGTTCATGGGTTCAAAACCCCTTCTAGGCTGTTAATAAAATTTATGTTTTATATTTTATTGAGCTCTAGATCAGAGTCAAATTCAAGTGGTGTGTGATGTAAGTAGTCCTTTTTTTATTTTATTAGGAGTACATGGGTACCACTATAGTAAAGGGGCCCTGTATACAGAGCTGTATCCTGGATTTTACATATCTACTGTATATATGTGTATTATACACACAGTGTGCTATAGCTTCACCACACTGAGATCTGCTCAGAAAGCTGAAATACATTACTGGTTTATCCACAGACACAATATATAATCATACAGATCGCAGTCTATGTGAGAGCTTCTAAGTATAGAAAAACCATGTGCTAATGTTATAGCTTGGAAGTTACATTAATGGCTTTGCAGGTTGAAGTCCCCAGAAAGACATGTTTTTTTCTTTAATAGCATATACTATAATAAATAATATGTCATTAACCTATAGGATACCAGCGCTGTACATGTAGGTCGCTGGAAACACTGTCACAAATCCCAGCGCCATACAGGTACAGCGCTCTGATCACAGGAGCTACTCCCGCCCGATCAGCTGCAGGGGTCCGGCAGGCACTAATAGTTGGACCCCTGCTGTATGCACCGGCATCTGTGAAAAAACTGATGCCGGCTCATTAACCATTGCACTGCCGCGGTCAGCGCTGACGGCTGCATGTGTGGTATCCCCGTGGTGCTGTGACGTCAGCCTGGTGTCTAGCCCTGTCAGTCAATGGGGGGAGGGGTGTGTGTGCAGAGCACAGGGGGTGTTATAGAGCATTGCTCAGATTACGCCATGCGCAAAACCCGAGCATGGTACAAAGAAGTTGCGGTCTACTTGGTGCAGGTTGCCTTGTACAACTCTTTTGTGCTGTCACGGAGCGCTGGCAACACAGGGAAATTCCTTCAGTTCTATGAGGCAGTCCTCAAGGACCTGATCTTTTCTGACCGGGAAAGAGCAGGCCGGAGTACCTCGGGAATTGGAGGCGCCCGGATCGTCCCTGGCCAACACTTTCAAGGTGTGGTTCCCCCATACTGGAAAGAAGGGATGGTCCCAAAAAAAGTGCAGCGTGTGTAATAGGAGGTGGTAACGGAAGGACACCACCACTCAGTGTGACACGTGCCCCGATCATCCAGGCCTCTGTATTGACGGTTGCTTCAGGGAGTACCACACTTCCATGGAGTACTAAATTTATAATCCCCTTCCCCAGGGGCGGACTGACCGGTCGGGCACTTCGGACATGGTCCGAGGGCCGGGATGGGGGCCCGCCGCAGAATAGCATAATGTATTATGCCCAGCGCCCCGATTCCGAATGTTATGCTGACCTGGTAATGGCAGCGGGGCCCGGTGCAGTCACTGTATTCTATCGCACCGGACCCCGCTCACTGTAATACTAATTTTCATATGTGAACAAGAACAAGAGAAATCCTCTGCGATCCTCTCCCTCTCTGTACTCACAAACTCAGTAGCAGGCAGGCCGGGCGGCAGCATAACTCACTGACGTCAAGCGCCTGCTCCGTCTGCTTCATTCATAAAGTGGGAGGAGCAGGCGCGTGACGTCAGTGAGTTGCGCTGCCGCCCGGCCTGCCTGCTACTGAGTTTGTGAGTACAGAGAGGGAGAGGATCGCAGAGGATTTCTCTTCTTCTTGTTCACATATGAAAATTAGTATTACAGTGAGCGGGGCCCGGTGCGATAGAATACAGCGACTGCACCGGGCCCCGCTGCCATTACAACACCAGATGCCGGCCCCCAGACCCTGTATTGGGGGTCATTCACTCACAGGACACTGTTATGGGGGTATCTGTAGATGACACATATATAGCATAAGGTGCTATATATGTGTCACCCACAGTGCCATCCATAGAGCCCCCACAACAGTGCCATCCACATAGCCCCCACAACAGTGCCATCCACAGAGCCCCCACAACAGTGCCATCCACAGTGCCCCCACAACAGTGCCATCCACAGAGCCCCCACCACAGTGCCATCCACAGACCACCATTAGTTCAAAACCCACCAAAAGCACACCTTTTGGTTCAATTTTTTTTATAATTTGGCTATTCCTCACCCCTCTTGTAATTGTTCCGCTGCTTGAGGGCTGCGCGGGCATGAGTTCAGTCACTTCGGTGCGCTATCCCGTCCTGCAGCGCGTGATCCCGCGAGACCCGCCGCTGTAGGTCACGGGTCTCGCGGGATCACTCGCCGAAGTGACTGAACTCATGCCCACGTAGCCCGCAAGTAGCAGATCAGTGGAACAAGTACATGGTGGAGGGGGCGGTTTCTAACAGAGGCTCACTAATGGACGCTGAGATTAGATCACCCCATATGAAAGCATTGAATCAATGCTTTCCTATGGGGAAAAATCTGACCCTGGAGGTCATCATGCAGAGTGTGAGGACGTCCAGCGTTAGATACCAGACCAAAGGTCTGTTTTACTCCAGGAAGCCCTCAGGTGGCTGCCAGCCACTAGAGGCTGACTTATTGCTGGAACGTAAACAATGCAGTTTCTCTAGAACATTGCAGCTCAATTTGCAAAAGGGACACTGTACCCAGACCACTGCAATGAGCTGAAGGGGTCTGGGTGCCTTTTGTGTTGCTTTAACTTTGAAATCTTATTAAAGATTGTGTAGGGTGTGGCTGGAGGCGGGACAAGGGTGGGGCTTGCAGCAGAACATGGGTGGGGCCTGTAAGGGGGCCCTTGATTTATTTTGCCCGGGGGCCCTGAGGGTTCTCAGTCCGCCCCTGCCCTTCCCCCATTTTAATTTATTTCACAGTCTTCACAGGAATAGCTGCAAAGTGGAGGAGAAAATTCAAAATCTCCTTTTTTTACACTAACATGTTCTTGTAGCCCCTTTTATTTCATTTTTACAAGGGGTAATAGGAGAAAACGCGCCCCAAAATTCGTAGCCCAATTTCTCCCAAGTAAGGACATACCCCATATGTGGACGTAAAGCGCTCTTTGTCTTCTGAGCCGCGTAGTTCACCCGCAGATCACTCTACAGCCACATATGAGGTATTTTCTGACTCGGGAGAAATTGGGCTATAAACTGTTGGGTGAACAAGTTTGTTTGCTCCACCATCAGATTCACAAATTGTTCACTGAAAAAAAATAAAAAATGTCATATTCAGTGAAGCCCACTGTGTCTGGATTCCTGGTTGGCCAACAAAGTCAGGAATCAAGGGCTCAAAATCCTCTGGGGTACTCCAGCCAAGTTCACCGGTAGAGGGATCAGGTGAATTTGCCTGGTGGGCCGGAAAACTAGTACGAGCCCCAGGGCTGCTCATACTAGTGTGGGCCACAGGGTTCCTGGCATGGGGGGCTCCTGGCTCCGCCTGGCGGCGTCTCCGTCGCCTTGGGGCTCATCATCATCACTAGATGATGAGGAGAACGAGGATGACAACAGGAAAGTGGGGTCATCCTCGTCCTCACTGGGGCTCTCGGAGTCGGAGAGCAGCTGGGCATATGCCTCCTCGGCCGAGAACATCCGGCGGGCCATCTTAGAACGCTAAAGGAGAGTGCGTGTGTGTGTAAAACTTTATTTAGTGTGTGTGTGGGGGGCAGTGTGTTTTTATGTATACCCTACCCTAACCCACCCTAACCTAACAGAATCCCCGAAAAATTGCTCACAGCCCAAAAACTCGCTGATCAGCGGTGGGGTGGGCGATGCGCTAACAGTGGCCAGGAGCTCTTTTACAGCTAAGAGTGCCGGCCACATTCAGCGCACCTCTGTGGGTGGGGAGAGCGGAGCTCCAGGACGTTATCTCCAGGTCAGTCCCTCCAACCAATCACAGACGATCCTCACCCTCATCCTCACCCTCACCACAGGACCCCCCCTCGGCATTGTCACAGGGTGCCTTCTGAATGATTTCAGCAGGCGCACCGTTCCTAACACTGCCCGCCGCACAGCGGTGATCGGAAATACACAGGTACACCCTGTGTCCATAAGAGGTTAAAGAGGCTCTGTCACCAGAATCAACCCTATTAGACCATACGCACTGCCTGGTAGGGCTCATTATGCTGACTATGTATGATAAATAGCTGCAGAGATTCATATGCAAATAAACAATTTGAGCACTCAGAGGCGGGGCTGAATATTCTGAGCAATGCTCTATAACACCCCCTGTGCTCTGCACCCCTCCCCCCATTGACTGACAGGGCTATACACCAGGCTGACATCACAGCACCACGGGGATACCGCACATGCAGCCATCAGCGCTGACCGCGGCAGTGCAAGGGTTAATGAGCCGGCATCAGTGTTTTCACAGATGCCGGTGCATACAGCAGGGGTCCAACTATTAGTGCCTGCCGGACCCCTGCAGCTGATCGGGCGGGAGTAGCTCCTGTGGCCGCCCGATCAGAGCACTGTACCTGTATGGCGCTGGGATTTGTGACAGTGTTTCCAGCGACCTACATGTACAGCGCTGGTATCCTATGGGTTAATGACATATTATTTATTATAGTATATGCTATTAAAGAAAAAAACATATGTCTTTCTGGGGACTTCAACCTGCAAAGCCATTAATGTAACCTCCAAGCTATAACATTAGCACTTGGTTTTTCTATACTTAGAAGCTCTCACATAGTACTGCCATCTGTATGATCATATATCGTGTCTGTGGATAAACCAGTAATGTGTATCAGCTTTCTGAGCAGATCTCAGTGTGGTGAAGCTATAGCACACTGTGTGTATAATACACATATATACAGTAGATATGTAAAATCCAGAATACAGCTCTGTATACAGGGCCCCTTTACTATAGTGCTGCCCATGTACTCTTAATAAAATAAAAAAAAGGACTACTTACATCACACACCACTTGAATTTGACTCTGATCTCGAGCTCAATAAAATATAAATTTTATTAACAGCCTAGAAGGGGTTTTGAACCCATGAACACTGCAAAGCAAGTGTCTTACCACTGAGCTATAGCTCTAGACACTGAAGGTGGTGATTTTTTTGATCTATGAGATGTAGTATAGCAAAAATCACAGTAAACCTAAGATCTCTTGCGACACTGACAAATGAAGGACGTGACTGAGATATCATCGTCACACATCAGCGTCACACATCATTTAAATTTGCCTGTTATCTAGGGCATAATAAAATATAAACACTTGTTAGAGGCTGAAATCCTTTGCTCCCTTCCTTACCACTGAGCTATCAGCTATGCGCTCATAACACTGTAATGTGTTAGCTTACAGCATTTTAGGCACAGAGCTATAAGCTCAGCAATAGACATACTTTGGTTGTGTGATTTAGCATACAAATACATAATATATATCTATAACTCATTCTCACTTTGACCCTGACCTATGAAGAGCATAAGTCAAACTCAGATATGAGAGTCAGGTGTCAGGGTCAGGTATCAGGGTCAGGTGTCAGAGTCAGGTGTCAGGGTCAGGTGTCAGAGTCAGGTGTCAGGGTCAGGTGTCAGGGTCAGGTGTCAGAGTCAGGTGTCAGAGTCAGGTGTCAGAGTCAGGTATCAGGGTCAGGTGTCAGAGTCAGGTATCAGGGTCAGGTGTCAGAGTCAGGTGTCACGGTCAGGTGTCAGGGTCAGGTGTCAGGGTCAGGTGTCAGGGTCAGGTGTCAGGGTCAGGTATCAGAGTCAGGTGTCAGGGTCAGGTGTCATGGTCAGGTGTCAGATGTCAGAGTCAGGTGTCAGGGTCAGGTGTCAGGGTCAGGTGTCAGGGTCAGGTGTCACATTGGCATTATTTTGATACTTGACTATGATATCTGACCATGTCCTAAAATAAACACTGTACGCACAGCATCAGGTCATAGTTTATGCCTACATGTACTAAATTAAAGTTTAATAGATTTCTGCATGCACACTGTGGTTATATATATATATATATATATATGGGGGGATTCGCTCTGGTAGACAGCACAAGAGGACACAGTATAGAGGCAAAGACCAGTTTGTAACTCAAAAACTTCAGTGTTTTTTTCACACTTAGGGCTTGTTCACACGACCGTGACGTTTTTTGCAGTCCGCAAATTGCGAATCCGAAAAAAACGGATTACGCCCGTGTGCCTTCCGCAATTAGCAAAACGGGCAAGAATAGGACATGCCTCATATAATTTTTGCGGGGCCACGGAACAGAGCAACGGATGCGGACAGCACAAAGAGTGCTGTCCGCATCTTTTGCGGACCCATTGAGATGAATGGTTCCGTATACGGACCGTATGCGGAATGCAGAAAACGGCCCGTATACTGAAAAAATATGCAAAATACATTCGTGTGAATGAGCCCTTATGGCAACAAAACAGTACGGCAGCCATTTGCAGTTTTGGTGTTCGTTCACACCTAGACAGTTTATACAGCAAAAGAGTGACCTGTTATCCTAGGTGTTAGTTCACACCCGATCGGCATTGCTCAGGACAGAGCAGACCTCCCAAACTCAGGCCTCCAGCCTATCACATGGCTCAGATCCCAATCCAGCGATTGTCAGAACTCCTCTGTCAGAGAAAGAGGGAATTACGGTACCACCAGCTGACACTGCTGGCTGGGTTTTTTATATAGGCCAGTCAAGACCCGGCCTGGAACGTGGGGAGTAGTCACCCACCCAGCACTTTGACTACTCCCAGTAAGAGCCGTCCCGGATCAGCTATTACAGCTGTACTAAACAGCAACTGCTGCTGACACATGCATGCATCTGTGTAGAATGAAATGGCCGGCACTGCTCTGTTTAGTTGTTTGGCGGTGCACGTGTCAGCGGGCAGGCATCCCAGTAGTACAGCTGTAAAGGAAGGACCGGCACTCGCGCTTGATTTTTTTGATGCAGAATTTAATTTCAGTCACATATTAATTCATAGTGACGCGTTTCAGCACTCAAACGTGCTTACATCAGACTATACACAAGTATCCTCAGAAGATGTCTTAAATAGCAAAAAGAATGAAAAAAATTACAAAGGAACTGACGTCATACCACTGACTCCTCCCCCTGACCAAATACAATAATGGATAGGGAAGCTCAATGTGTCTCCATTTGTTGCAATGAGAAAAGTCCCATAGTTAATTCCGCTGAAAAGAAAAGAAGCAAAGGAATTTTAAATATCAGATCAGACTGCTTATGTTGTATTCACGGTTCAAACCTCTTGGCTCCATCGTTTGCAAACGATGGATCCAATACGCTTCTTTTTGCAAAAGTAATTTATTTCGATCGCCGCCACAGCGAGGTAGTGGGACACCTTCAATCACCTGGTAACGTAATTGTGCTATTGTATGCTTTTTTTCATGAAAGTGATATGGTACGGGGAGCAATAAATTACCCTTTCTAATGGTGGACTTGTGTTTGCTCAACCTGTCTTTAATTCTCATAGAGGTTTCCCCAACGTATAATAGTCCACATGGACATTTCAAAATATAAACAACAAATCTGCTGTCACACGTGAATACACCTCTTAGGCCTCTTTCACACGGGCGTAACGGATTAGGTCCGGATGCGTTCAGTGAAAATCGCACTATTTTGCATGCAGGTTCAGTCCGTTTTGTCTGCCATTGCGTTCAGTTGTTCAGTTTTTTCCGCGCGGGTGCAATGCATTTTGATGCGTTTTTCACGCGCGTGATAAAAAACTGAAGGTTTACAAACAACATCTCTTGCTTGCGGATGCAATGCGTTTTTCACGCAGCCCCATTCACTTCTATGGGGCCAGGGCTGCGTGAAAAACGCAGAATATAGAACATGCTGTGATTTTCACGCAACGCAGAACTGATGCGTGAAAAACAACGCTCATGTACACAGACCCATTGAAATTAATGGGTCAGGATTCAGTGCGGGTGCTATGCGTTCACGTCACGCATTGCACCCGCGCGGAAAACTTGCTTGTGTGAAAGGGGCCTTATGGGAATTCTCTCCCCAGAATGCGGGTGTGAGAAATGGGTCCCCCTGATCACGCTTGAGCAATTTACACAATTCAGACATGTGAATGTACCCTGTCTGGAAGAGGACAACACACTCTGTCTTAAATCTCGCTTATTACTGCCAATGTCGGCCCTGACTATTTTATCTTTAATATTATCAGCCCTTTTAAAACATAACATTGGGGGTCTCTGAAATTCCTCAATCTGAGGATATGATTTTGAAATTGTATTCCAATGTTTATTAACAATACCCCTTAGTTGTTGAGTCAATGGGTGATATTTGACCACCAATGGGATGCGTGGTTGCTTCTCTGTCCTGATTATCTGGAGTATCTACCTTCTTCCTCTGTTCTTGTAAAAGTTGCCTAGGATAACCTCTAGCTAGGAATTTATTTTCCATTTCCTGTAGCCTAGTTTCACAGACCTCCGTATTGCTAACAATTTTCCTAACCCGCTGAAATTGAGAAAAAGGAATAGATTTCTTAGTAGAGACCGGATGACTACTGGAAAATGCAAGTAAGCTATTGCGATCGGTCTCCTTTGTGAACAAGTCAGTATATAATCTACCCTCTTGTCTCTTCAGAACCCATGTATCTAGAAAGGAAATTTTTTCCATGTCATGGTGCATGACAAACTGTAGCTCCGCCCAGATTGAGTTCATGTAGGTAGCAAATTCCGTAAGGGATCGAATGTCACCTGTGTATAGTCTGATGAAAGCACGTTTGAGTGCTGAAACGCGTCACTATGAATTAATATGTGACTGAAATTTAATTCTGCATCAAAAAAATCAAGCGCGAGTGCCAGTCCTTCCTTTACAGACATGCATGCATCTGTCACCTACCTGTATGCCATGCATTGGCCATTCCCTCCATTGCTGAATCATCTCCTCCTTCTATGACCTCAGCATTCAGTTCCTGTCATCCGCCAGTCAGTTTGTTTTAGTGTATTGTTTTCTTCCAGAATTGATGCATTCTTCATATACAGTTGCAAGAAAAAGTATGTGAACCCTTTGGAATGATATGGATTTCTGCACAAATTGGTCATAAAATGTGATCTGATCTTCATCTAAGTCACAACAATAGACAATCACAGTCTGCTTAAACTAATAACACACAAAGAATTAAATGTTACCATGTTTTTATTGAACACACCATGTAAACATTCACAGTGCAGGTGGAAAAAGTATGTGAACCCCTAGACTAATGACATCTCCAAGAGCTAATTGGAGTGAGGTGTCAGCCAACTGGAGTCCAATCAATATGATGAGATTGAAGGTGTTGGTTACAGCTGCGCTGCCCTATAAAAAACACACACCAGTTCTGGGTTTGCTTTTCACAAGAAGCATTGCCTGATGTGAATGATGCCTCACACAAAAGAGCTCTCAGAAGACCCACGATTAAGAATTGTTGACTTGCATAAAGCTGGAAAGGGTTATAAAAGTATCTCCAAAAGCCTTGCTGTTCATCAGTCCATGGTACGACAAATTGTCTATAAATGGAGAAAGTTCAGCTGTCGGGATTCAAACCCGTGATCAGCCACATCCCAGGCAGTAGCCCTGCTTACTAGGCTACCGTCCTCTCTGGACATTCCTCCCTGAAACCTATTATGTAACCTCAGTCTTGCCAAGCCTTGCTCATCACCCTTGATTCCCCACACCTGGTACTTCCCTATATAAGTCCAGCCCCTTGCACTCTAGCTTGCTGATTATTGAGCTCCTGAGCCTTGATCAAGCTTCTCCTCATCTGCTGCTCTTGCTACTGCTGGAAGTCCACTGCTGACCAGGAATTGCCTACCGACTACTCTTCTGCTTTATCCCTACCTACTGAACTGCTACCACCGTTGCCATCCGGATTGTCTGACCACGCTTACTGCCGCCTGCCCTGACCCACCGCCTGCCTACCGACTACGCCTCTGCCAGACTTCCTGCACCTACTACCTGCCTGCGGTCCTTGCCACTGGGCTCCACCCCTACCTCCAGCCAGCGGTCCTCTGACTCAGGTGAGCCTGTAGGACTGTTACAGAATAATCAGCCACACTATGGAGTCCGCAATGGCCACTCTGCGTAAGCAGGTCTCCGAACTTCAAGAATTTGGTACTACATATCAGGAGAAATTTGCCCAGCTCCAAGGTGTAGTCCAAAGCCAACAGAGGGAGATTATTGAACTACAGAGGCAACTCCTGGACGTCTGTGGCGCGCCCGCAGACACCCGCATGCCACTCCCATCAAGATTCAGCGGCGACAGACGCCAGTATCGGGGGTTTCTAAACCAATGCCGCATCTATTTTCAGATGTACCCGGCCCCCTTCACCACCGAGAAAAAAAGGTGCTATTCGTGGTCAATCTCCTGACGGATGAAGCATTAGCATGGGCATCACCTTACGTGGAGATTAACAGTCAGCTCTTGGACAACCTAAACAACTTCATCACCGCCATGAGCCAAGTCTTCGATGACCCCAAACGCTGTGCGACAGCCGAGGCGCGACTATATGGTCTGCGGCAAGGGAGAGGCTCCGTCGCCGAATACACCGCCGAGTTTCGCCGTTGGGTCACGGACACCACCTGGAACCCAGCGGCACAGAAAAGCCAATTCCGGCGAGGCCTGTCGGAATTAATAAAGGACGAACTCGCCAGAGTTGAGGCCCCGGACGATATGGATGACTTCATTCAGTTATGCATCCGGATAGATCAAAGACTCTCCGAGAGGAAGAAAGAAAGACTCTGGTCCTCGGACCACAGACCCACTTACTCCTTCTCTTCCACCGCCCAGCGCGACCCCCAGTCAGTAACTGAACCTATGCAGGTCGACGCTCTACGTAGGTCTCTATCCACAGCTGAGAAGGAGAGAAGGCTGGCCGAAAACCTCTGCCTCTACTGTGGGGAGCCGGGTCATTTTGCCATCAAATGTCCTCATAAGATCCGAAAGACTATTGCCGTCACGGAGCTAAAGGAGCAACCACAGACTGCAACCCCGCCAGCAGCCCCTGAAAATAACAACACAGCAGCTCATGGATCCCACTTCATCGTCCCCATCCTCATCAACATTGAGGGGCGACAACTCCCCTGTTCAGCGATGTTAGACTCCGGGGCTGGAGGCAACTTCATGGACCTAACCTTCGCCCGCGAAAAGAACATTCCACTGACAATCAAGGCAGCCCCCGTTGACCTGTAAACAGTCGACGGATCCCCACTCTCCTCGGGGCCGGCCACTCACGAGACCACCGAACCACAACTCCTCATAGAACCAGATCACCGTGAAAAGATCCACTTCTCTCTGATCGCCTCCCCGAAGTTCCCAGTGATCTTGGGCATCCCATGGTTGGCCACCCACAACCCCTCGGTGGACTGGGAAACCCGCTGCATACGATTCCCATCCGAGTTCTGCACGCTAAATTGCTCCCACAAACCCGTCCTTTCACCCGAAGACACCACCATCTCAAAACTATCCGTCAAGGATCTGCTACCCCCTCAATACCGCGAGTTCCAGGATGTCTGCGACAAGAAAAACGCAGACAAGCTGCCACCACACCGACCCTACGACTGCCCTATAGAACTGTTGCCCGGGGCCGAAATACCCTTTGGCAGTATCTACTCCCTCTCAGAGCCTGAACTCAAGGCTCTGAAAGAGTACATGGACGAGGACCTGAGGAAGGGGTTCATCCGGCCCTCCACCTCCCCCGCGGGAGCCCCCTTTTTCTACGTAGAGAAAAAAGACTCCTCCCTGCGTCCCTGCATAGACTACAGAAAGCTTAATGACATAACCGTAAAAAAACGGTACCCGCTCCCACTGATTTTCGAACTCCTTGAGAGACTCCGGGAAGCGAAGATCTTCACCAAACTCGACCTTCGAGGGGCCTACAACCTCGTCCGAATCCGCCCTGGGGACGAATGGAAGACCGCCTTCCCGACACGTTATGGTCATTTCGAGTACCTGGTCATGCCTTTCGGACTCTGCAATGCTCCCGCCACCTTCCAGCACTTCATTAACGACGTCCTCAGGGACATGCTGGATCTGTTTGTAGTCGTTTACCTGGACGACATTTTGATCTTCTCTGAAGACCTCGAGCAGCACCGCGAACACGTCCGCAGGGTACTGCAGAGACTCAGACAGAACTCTCTCTATATCAAGCTAGAGAAATGCGAGTTTGAGCGAACCACCACTCAGTTCCTCGGATACATCATCTCCCCAGAGGGCCTAAGTATGGACCCGGGGAAGGTCCAAGCTGTGATGAACTGGCCCGTTCCGAAAAACGAGAAGGAGATACAAATATTCATTGGCTTCGCCAACTTCTATCGGGAGTTTATCCGGAACTTCTCCAAGGTCATAGCACCAATCACCCAACTCACCAAGAAGGCAGTCCCCTTCTCCTGGACACCCGAGGCCCAGGAGGCCTTCACCAAGTTGAAACTCCTCTTCACTTCTGCCCCAATCCTAATCCACCCGAACCCCGAGCTCCCATTTACAGTCGAAGTGGATGCATCAGACTCTGCGGTGGGGGCAGTTTTGTCACAACGGACAGGGGAGAGGATGCTATTACACCCGTGCGCATATTTCTCCCGCCAGATGTCCCCCTCCGAGAAGAACTATGACATCGGGAACAAAGAACTACTGGCGATCAAGGATGCCTTCTCCGAGTGGAGACACCTGCTGGAGGGAGCCACCAACCCCATAATCATACTAACTGACCACAAGAACCTCGAGTTCATCCGCAGCGCTAAGAGACTCTCAGCCAGACAGGCCAGATGGAGCCTATTCTTTTCCCGCTTCAACAATCTCATCACCTATCGCCCTGGATCAAAAAACGGCAAGGCTGACGCCCTCTCCAGAATGTTTTCCGAGCCCTCACAGAGTAACAAGGGCCAAAATAACATCTTACCCGAGAGAAGGGTCGTAGGGGCCCCCTACTCTAAAGAACTCCTGGGCACAATCAAAGAAGGATACGAAAATGACCCCTTCCTCGCCCACCCCACAGGGAATATCAGCCTTACGTTTAAGAACGGTCATTGGTTTCATCAGGACCTACAACTATATGTACCAGAAATCGCACGGCTCGAAGTGCTCAAACTCAACCATGACTCCAAGCTGGCCGGCCATTTTGGCACAAGAAAGACCCAGGAGCTTCTCTCCCGCTCCTTCTGGTGGCCAACATACAAGGAGGACATCAAGAGGTACATCTCCTCGTGCGTGGTCTGTGCCCGCAATAAGACTCCTCGTTCCTCCCCCGTGGGTCTGTTATAACCCCTCCCTATTCCCTCCCGCCCCTGGGGCTCGATCTCCATGGACTTTGTGGTAGACCTTCCTCCTTCAAAAGGGATGAACACTATCCTGGTCGTGGTCGACCGTCTCACCAAGATGGCCCACTTCATCCCCTACAAAGGCATACCCACCGCCAAACAGACGGCCGATCTAATTCTCAGAGAGGTCTTCAGGCTGCATGGGATCCCGTACAACGTGGTCTCCGACCGAGGCGTACAATTTGCCTCAAAGTTCTGGAAGAACTTCTGCCTGGCGCTCGGGGTTAAAGTGAACCTATCCTCCGCTTTTCACCCTCAGTCAAACGGGCAGACTGAGAGAACTAATCAGACCCTAGAGCAGTACCTACGCTGTTTCAGCTCCCACCTGCAGGATGACTGGCTTGACCATCTCCCCACGGCCGAGTTCGCCTACAACAATGCTGAGCATAGCTCAACCAAGCACAGCCCCTCCTTTGCTAACACAGGCTCGCACCCGGTGTTCATTCCCCACCTGCCCGTCGCCTCCACCCTCCCAGCAGTGGCCGAACGCCTAACAACCCTACAGGAGGCACAAAAGAACATTATAGACAACCTCCAGCTCGCCCAGAGGCGTTTTAAACAGGGAGCAGACAGACGTCACAAACCCACCCCGGGTTTCCATGTGGGAGACAAGGTGTGGCTGTCCACCAGGAACCTCAGATTGAAGGTCCCCTCCAAAAAGTTGGCCCAAAGATACATGGGTCCGTTTCGGATCACCGCACAAATCAACGAGGTCACGTTCCGGCTCGACCTTCCGGACTCCATTAGGGTGCACCCTGTCTTCCATTGCTCACTCCTCAAGCCATACGTGGAGAACACCTTCACAGGCCGCCACTCGCCCCCTCCACCACCCGTGAGGGTACAGGGTGAAGAAGAATACGTTGTCTCAAAGATCCTCGACTCCAGGATCCACCGAGGAAGACTACAATACCTAATTGGGTGGGAGGGTTACCCTCCCGAGGATAACTCCTGGGAGCCAGAAGAAAATGTCCACGCCCCCAGACTGGTAAAAGAGTTCCACCAACGGCACCCCAGTAAGCCTGCCCCTGCGGTGCCCGGAGGTCACCTTGGAAGGGGGGTAGTACTGTCAGGATTCGAACCCATGACCAGCCACATCCCAGGCGGTAGCCCTGCTTACTAGGCTACCGTCCTCTCTGGACATTCCTCCCTGAAACCTATTATGTAACCTCCGTCTTGCCAAGCCTTGCTCATCACCCTTGATTCCCCACACCTGGTACTTCCCTATACAAGTCCAGCCCCTTGCACTCTAGCTTGCTGATTATTGAGCTCCTGAGCCTTGATCAAGCTTCTCCTCATCTGCTGCTCTTGCTACTGCTGGAAGTCCACTGCTGACCAGGAATTGCCTACCGACTACTCTTCTGCTTTATCCCTACCTACTGAACTGCTACCACCGTTGCCATCCGGATTGTCTGACCACGCTTACTGCCGCCTGCCCTGACCCACCGCCTGCCTACCGACTACGCCTCTGCCAGACTTCCTGCACCTACTACCTGCCTGCGGTCCTTGCCACTGGGCTCCACTCCTACCTCCAGCCAGCGGTCCTCTGACTCAGGTGAGCCTGTAGGACTGTTACATCAGCACTGCTGCTACTCTCCCTAGGAGTGGCCGTTCTGTAAAGATGACTGCAAGAGCACAGCGCAAACTGCTCAATGAGGTGAAGAAGAATCCTACAGTGTCAGCTAAAGACTTACAAAAGTCTCTGGCATATGCTAACATCCCTGTTAGCGAATCTACGATATGTAAAACAGTAAATAAGAATGGATTTCAAAAGGGGATACCACAGAGGAAGCCACTGCTGTCCAAAAAAAACACTGCTGCACGTTTACAGTTTGCACAAGAGCACCTGGATGTTCCACAGCAGTACTGGCAAAATATTCTGTGGACAAATGAAACCAGAGTTGATTTGTTTGGAAGAAACACACAACACTATGTGTGGAGAAAAAGAGGCACAGCACACCAACATCAAAACCTCATGCCAACTGTGAAGTATGGTGGTGGGGGCATCATGGTTTGGGGCTGCTTTGCTGCGTCAGAGCGTGGACGGATTGCTATCATCAAAGGAAAAATGAATTCCCAAGTTCATCAAGACATTTTGCAAGAGAACTTAAGGCCATCTATTCACCAGCTGAAGCTCAACAGAAGATGGGTGTTCTTAAACAGAGGAAAATACACCTTCTGGAGTGGCCCAGTCAGAGTCCTGAACTCAAACCGATTGAGATGCTGTGGCATGACCTCAAGAAAGCGATTCACACCAGACATCCCAAGAATATTGCTGAACTGAAACAGTTCTGTAAAGAGTAATGGTCAAGAATTACAGATGTCACATGGTTAGCACTCCTTTTTTCCCTTATGCTGCCATGTCCACACAATGTCACCTTGCTACTCTGTGGTATCATGCTGCTGCTGTTGCTGCCATCTCCACATTATGTCACCTTGCCACTCTGTGGCCTCCTGATACTGCCATCTCCACACTATGTCACCGTGCCACTCTGTGGCCTAATCATACTGCTACTGTCACCTCCAGACCCTGTCATTGTGCCACTTGGTGGTCTCCTCATGCTGCTTTCACCTCACCATTATTTCATAGGGCCACTCTGTGGACTTCTCATGCTATTACCACCCTCCCCACTCTATGACGGGGTCGCTATTGTCCTTTTTTGGCCTTCCTAAAATCACCATTTATTTGACCCTTCTTCTGATCGGTCAGAAGGAAGGAAAATTGAGACGCACAACGGATCCTGTCTATGTAGCAGCTGTAAGGCCTGTATGGTCGCATCAGAATTGGCTTATGATTTGGTAGCCAAAAGCAGGAGTGGGTGCAAAATACAGAAGACATGCAAATATTCCATTCACGTGTCATCTCTGTTTTAGATCCACTCCTGTTTTTTTTGGCATTACCAATATTCATGGATTACTGAGCAAATGCTGACCGAGTGAAGGCATATGCTCCCCAGACAGGATCCCCTGACATTTTCATCGCTACATGTGATGTGGAGTCCTTATATACATCCATTAAACATTAGGATGGTTTAGAGGCGGTGGCTTTCATCTTGATTGGTACCAATATAAATAGGAAGAAATGCAGTTTCATCTTATCCCTTCTGAATTATGTTTTGACACATAACTTCTTTCTTTTTGTGGGGTCCTTCTACCTACAGCTCTGGGGGACTGCAATGGGGGCGTCTTGTGAGCCCTCATATGCAAATTTGTTCCTGGGGCTGTGGGAGAGGAGGAACCTCCAGGCAGATTCCCTGCCAGAGGCTTATGGTGTCCAATATTGGGGACGCTATATTGATGACATCCTGATTATCTGGCAGGGGTCTGTTGAAGAATTTGGACGATTTATTGACCTATTGAACCATAATAATTATAATATCAAACTTACCTTCAAGGTGGCCCGCACAAATGTTGATTTCTTGGATGTGAAGCTACAGGTTGATTTAAGGGGACAGATAACAACTAATTTATATAGAAAGGAGACATCGGTCAATGCTGTACTACATGCGAATTCTTCTCATCCTGGTAATTTAATAAAAAACATACCGGTGGAGCAGTTCTTCGAAGGATCTGCTCCTCTGACAATCTGTTTGAATTGCAGGCGGAAGATTTGAGAAATAGATTTGAACAGAGGGGTTACGGAAAGTGTTGTATTGAAAGAGCTTACAAAAGAGCGAAGACAGCAAAGAGAAAAGATCTTCTTCATATGAAAATGGGGAAACACAGAAGACAATATACACAACCAATAAGATTTATCACTGGCTTCAATAACAAATAGAAAGAGGAAAATTGTGCATTATCCAAATATTGGGACATTTTATTGCAGGATCCCCAATTACATGACGTTACCCCCTCACATCCTTCAATAACATTTCGGAGAGCAAAAAACCTACGATACCATTTGGTCCGGAGCTATTATGCCCCCAAGGTGTATAGAGTGAAAAATGCGTTGCCTGTACCAACATGGAGATAGCAACTCCTTTTCATAATTCCAACAATGATAAGGTTTTTAAGATCACACATACCATCAATTGCTCGACGGTTGGAGTCATATATTGGGCAATCTGTCTTTGTGGCCTCATATATGTGGGGATGACCTAACGTCAACTAAGAAGAAGAATAAGAGAACACGTCCTATCAATCAATGCAGCAGGAGAGGAGGAGGATGTCACACAATTAAAAACCCTAGCAAGGCACTTTAAAGAAAAGCACAACTCAAATGGGTCGTTGCTGAGGGTCAGGGGGATTGATCGAGTCATTATTTCAGCCAGAGGTGGTAATTGGAAAAAGACACTGACCCAGCGGGAGACAAAATTGATTTTTCTCCTCGATACCAATTCACCTCTTGGCTCAAATGAGGGCATACGTTATGCCCCATTTTTATAGTGTGAGTCCTGACCTCCTTTTCCTCCTTTTTTTCCCCAAAACTAAAAAAATAAATAAACATTTTTCATCCTTTTTTTTGTCTCTGTGGTGCCTCTGTCTGTGTTCCTGGTTCACTTATGTGTTCTCCTGCGGCCGGTTTGTCTTCACTGGCATTATAATTATGTTGTTTTTAACTGTTGTTTTTATGTTATAACCATAAATATATTTTTTAACAGTGTATACACATATTTACATATCACCTCTGCCTAATGATATAAATTATATATGCATTTCAGATCTTCGAGTATTTTTGGATTTGTTGTGGGGGACATCGAGACAGGGACGAAGATGGTCTTCATGGAATACTGACTGGGATGGGGGTTATTTGGTTTTGAATAATACAATTGAAGACGAAATTCTGACCGTTTCACTTTAGATAAAATATGTTTGTCCTATAGCATTCAATTAAATTCGCCGTTGACATTGTATTACAAATGTTAGTAATAGTAATAAGGAACCAATCAACCAATCAACCAATCAAGAACCACTGGGTTGCTGGTCAAGACACAACCGCTAGCTAACATGTGGACCTGAGGCCTCGGGAAGAAGCCCCTGCTGCCATGCCCCCTTACTCTGCTGCGACCTGTGCCTGCGCCAGAATCATTTACGCCTCTGACACTCCCCTGCAGAGCCTGACACTTCTCTGTCTAACATACTTTTAGCAGAACTAAATAAATTAAAAGCAAATTAAAACACCCTTAAAAGCACCAAATATATATTTCTTTTTTTTACTGAGATAGGCAACTAAAGGATTTGAAATTGGTACAACCTATTTAACCATCTAAAAGATGGAAACAATGTGTGACCACAATAATTATACCAGAAACCCACAAAGGGGACACACAGTACATATAATAGCTTTATTGGACAGTAATAAATTACAAACAATTAAAACATTAATTGAAAATGAAGCAGCAATGCAAGTAGGCGCTGCGACAAGCAGCTCACCTGCTGTACCAGGAGAAACAGATCACCATCTAAAATGCTCACTTTAGTAATGAATGAAGGGCACTAGTAGCTGTAGTATTGCAAGGTAATTAGAACTTTCACCCAAATATCCTAATATTGCATGCCACTATAAGGCTAGTCAAGGAGCCCAAACAGTGGACTAAATACAGTTGCAAGAAAAAGTATGTGAACCTTTTGGAATGATATGGATTTCTGCACAAATTGGTCATAAAATATGATCTGATCTTCATCTAAGTCACAACAATAGAGAATCATAGTCTGCTTAAACTAATAACACACAAAGAATTAAATGTTACCATGTTTTTATTGAACACACCATGTAAACATTCACAGTGCAGGTGGAAAAAGTATGTGAACCCTTGGATTTAATAACTGGTTGAACCTCCTTTGGCAGCAATAACTTCAACCAAATGTGTCCTGTAGTTACAGATCAGACGTGCACAATGGTCAGGAGTACAGATGTACCATGGTTAGCACTCCCGCTGTTAACTCAAATTTCTTAACTCATTTCATTATCTTGAGACAAAAGCCATTGAAAAGCAATTGAAGGTGTTTGCTTAGATTAGATAACCAAACTTATCATAAAGAGGCCACAGAGTGGCAAGGTGACTTACTGTTTTACCTATCGTAGATTCGCTAAAGGGGATGTTAGCATATGCCAGAGACTTTTGTAAGTCTTTAGCTGACACTCTAGTATTCTTTTTCACCTCATTGAGCAGTCTGCGCTGTGCTCTTGCAGTCATCTTTACAGGACGCCCACTCCTAGGGAGAGTAGCAGTAGTGCTGAACTTTCTCCATTTATAGACAATTTGTCTTACCATGTACTGATGAACAGCAAGGCTTTTGGAGATAATTTTATAACCCTTTCCAGCTTTATGCAATAACAAAGATGTCGAAGGTCATCTAGTGATAATAATTGGCTCTTAACACTGGTCGTCACACTTAATTTTTTATTCCTTCACTGCATGTCACTTGGTCACAGAGCACTTGTCACTTTAGCATTGTTTCTCACAACTATTTATTTATTTATTTTTTATTGTTCTTTTCTTTCATTATCTTCCATTTATTGCACTGATCACACTTTATTAATATAATTATCTTTATGAATTAATATTCGTGTATTTTAGGATGATATTGCATGTATATTTTATCATAATAATTGGTCACTGGATGAAGATTTATTTATGTATTACAGGATGATATTATAGGGTTGGCTTATTATAATTTATCACATATCAATATCTAAAGATTATTGTATAGCATGTGTTCTAGTCTGTGTGGTTTTATTCATTTATATATTCAGTACATGATCTGATTCACTGTGATTCAATATTTTTTATATTTATCATGTTGCAGATAGAAAACAGTTTTTATATGGATGAATATGGATGAATTGTTTGCTGCTTTATGTATTTAGACCCAACAATATTGCCACCGTGCCCCTTCTTCCTGTATTTAGACTAGCGATTATCTTATCTTAACATAGATACCTGATTGCAGCCGTGTATTATGCAGGCTGAGATAGGGATTTCGTTATACTGGGTACGCTATGCTGTGCTAGGTTTGCGACGATGGTGCGGTCACATGACTACTATCATGTGACCTCTTATGTGTGTATTCTCGTGAGACTTGCGCGTCATTCATGATGTCACGGTTGACACGCTCTCGCGATACTACGCCTAGGCTAAGGTGAATACAGTGACGTATTCCCATTGGTTTCTGCACAGGTGTCTCCCCTTGCTTTAATTAATGCTTGAAGTATAAATTATGGTGGGGTGATGTGGTCAGACAGGCCCCTTGAGAAAGTGGTAGCAAAACGTGCGTCGGGGTGTGCTCCCTGCTGTCCAGAGATCGGATCCCTTTGGCTGTTTATCAAGGTATTCTTTCATTATAATACTTTATCCCTAATTTATTCATATATTTAGTCCACTGTTTGGGCTCATTGACTAGCCTTATAGTGGCATGCAATATTAGGATATTTGGGTGAAAGTTCTAATTACCTTGCAATACTACAGCTACTAGTGCTGCTTCATTTCCAATTAATGTTTTAATTGTTTGTCATTTATTACTGTCTAATAAAGCTATTATATGTACTGTGTGTCCCCTTTGTGGGTTTCTGGTATCAGGATTTAAAATTGGCAACAAAACGATTTCAGCGTAAATAACAGCAAAAGTGAACTGCGTAATATTTCTAGTATTGGACTAAAATAGGCCGCTAAACGATTTCTAAGTACCGTAAATAACAGAAAAAGTGAACTGCGAATATTATTCAATTTTTCTCTAGAAATATGACAAGAAACTCTTTTAACGCAAATAACACCAAATATGAACTAAGTCTGTTTTTCTCTTTTTCTCTAGAAATATAGAAATAAATGCTTTTAGCACAAATAACAACAAAAGTGACCTACGTAAATATTTCTCATATTGTATTGAAATAGGCCACTAAATGATATCAGCGCAGTTAACAGCAAAAGTGACGTGCATATATATTTATATTTTTCCACAGATAAAAGCCACTAAAGGCTTTTCAACATAGCACTTGCACCCCAATAACAAATTTCTGGAATGACAGAGCTGTATTATGAGACTATCTGGATCCCCAAGTAATGTTTCCCTGCACTTGTAAATCGCTTTTTTTCACAATGAGGATTTTCCTTTGACTCTCCCTAGCATCTGCACATTTCTCCCCCTGCCTTTGAAATGGTTCCTTTCACTATCCTTTCTCTGCACTAGTAAATCGCTTCTTTCCCTTTTTTTTTTTTAACAATTAGTTTTTCTTTCACTCTCCCTAGCGCCTGCATACACGTCTGTCCTTGAACAAAGTACTATAGTGAATAGCAGACTCTAAGATGGCTGCCGTATTTATAGGGCTCTGACATCACCGGGCTGGCTAATGATTGGCTGCATGCATGGCATTATGGGTCATCCCGCCTTCCCAGAGTTCCTTGCCCCATGTCCTCACACATGTAGCCGCTATTGTAGCCGGCTAGATGCCATGTTAGGAAAAATTGCGATTCGTTGCCACGAAGCCGTTCAGAATCAAATTTTTCCTGATTCGTTCATCTCTAACTATGCGCCTTAAGTTGCAAATAGGGGTTCTGCATTCAGAGATGATCTCCTTCTATGTGCTGCCAGCATCTGTGAATCCAGTTATACTTAGTCTTCCCTGGCTACGTCAGCACACTCCAGTTCTGCTCTGGCACTCTGTCAAATTCTGCGTTGGGGATCATCCTGCCAGTCACACCTGCTTATTAGAGGTTTGACCTGCTTCCTCGCCTACTGTACCTGTAGACCTACCTGGACTTCCTCAGCAGTATGCCAGTTTTGCAGATGTCTTCAGTAAGAAAGAGGTTGAGACCCTGCCTCCTCATCGTCCTTATGATTGTCCGATTGACCTTCTGCCTGGTGCCACTCCTCCTCGTGGTCGAGTGTCACGGATGGTGTTGCAGAAAACTGGAAGTTATAAATAAACATCCAACTGACTTGATCCCAAACTAAGGAACATATGGGTGAGCCCTATAAAACCCCTAGAGCTCTCCCAGACTGCTTTGCCCATGCAAAGATCTTTATGATAGATAATTGCATGCCTTCGTACCTAGACTGTGTGACACCTGAAAACCCTATAATAGTGAGGGGACACGACCACCGGCTCCCTGCACTTAATACGGAGGGAGTCAGGGTCACCTAGATTCAAGCCAGCACGGAAACACAAATAAAGGAAAAGACTTATCTGAGGAACCAGCAGTTGCAGCCTCTGGCAGTGAACACAATCCAGGAAGTAGTATAAACTGCAAAGTGAGGCAGTATGGGAGGGAATATAAAGGGAGGCAATCAGTGTAAATAGATGACAGCTGGGAGAAGGAAAAGAGATGACAAAGTGAAACCAAAACAAAGAACATCATGTAAGAGGTACAGAAGAACATCTACCAGAGCTTCTCAGAGAGCTGGCGATGACAGTACCCCTCCCTCTATGAGTGGACTCCGGACACTCAGAGCCCACCTTCTCAGGATGGGACCTATGGAAAGCCCTGATAAAACGAGTGGCCTTAATGTCCGCCACTGGGACCCACATCATCTCCTCAGGACCATAACCCTCCCAATGAATGACGTACTGGAGAGAACCGCGGATAATGCGAGAATCCACAATCCTAGAGACCTGAAATTCAAGATTACCATCAACAACAATCGGAGGAGGAGGCAAAGAGGAGGGTACAGTGGGTTGGACATACGGTTTTAATAGGGACCTGTGAAAAACATTATGGATCTTCCAAGTCTGAGGAAGATCAAGACGGAAGGCAACGGGATTGATGACGGACAAGATCTTGTAAGGCCCAATAAACTTAGGACCCAACTTCCAGGAGGGAACCTTCAGTTTGATATTCTTTGTAGACAACCACACCAGATCACCCACATTCAGGTCCGGACCAGGCACACGTCTCTTATCCGCCACACGCTTATATCTCTCACTCATCCTCTTCAGATTACCCTGAATCTTTTGCCAAATAAATGACAAAGACGAGGAAAATCTCTCCTCATCAGTTAAACCAGAAGACCCCTCTCCAGAGAATGTCCCAAACTGCGGATGAAACCCATATGCACCAAAAAATGGTGACTTATCAGAGGACTCCTGGCGACGGTTATTTAACCACTTCAGCCCCCAGTGCTTAAACACCCTGAAAGACCAGGCCACTTTTTACACTTCTGACCTACACTACTTTCACCGTTTATTGCTCGGTCATGCAACTTACCACCCAAATGAATTTTACCTCCTTTTCTTCTCACTAATAGAGCTTTCATTTGGTGGTATTTCATTGCTGCTGACATTTTTACTTTTTTTGTTATTAATCGAAATGTAACGATTTTTTTGCAAAAAAATGACATTTTTCACTTTCAGTTGTAAAATTTTGCAAAAAAAAACGACATCCATATATAAATTTTGCTCTAAATTTATTGTTCTACATGTCTTTGATAAAAAAAAATGTTTGGGTAAAAAAAAAATGGTTTGGGTAAAAGTTATAGCGTTTACAAACTATGGTACAAAAATGTGAATTTCCGCTTTTTGAAGCAGCTCTGACTTTCTGAGCACCTGTCATGTTTCCTGAGGTTCTACAATGCCCAGACAGTACAAATACCCCACAAATGACCCCATTTCGGAAAGTACACACCCTAAGGTATTCGCTGATGGGCATAGTGAGTTCATAGAACTTTTTATTTTTTGTCACAAGTTAGCGGAAAATGCTGATTTTTTTTTTTTTCTTACAAAGTCTCATATTCCACTAACTTGTGACAAAAAATAAAAAGTTCTATTAACTCACTATGCCCATCAGCAAATACCTTGGGGTCTCTTCTTTCCAAAATGGGGTCACTTGTGGGGTAGTTATACTGCCCTGGCATTCTAGGGGCCCAAATGTGTGGTAAGGAGTTTGAAATCAAATTCTGTAAAAAATGATGAGTGAAATCCGAAAGGTGCTCTTTGGAATATGGGCCCCTTTGCCCACCTAGGCTGCAAAAAAGTGTCACACATCTGGTATCTCCGTATTCAGTAGAAGTTGGGGAATGTGTTTTGGGGTGTCTTTTTACATATACCCATGCTGGGTGTAAGGGGGGAATATTAATCACCAATATTTATGCAAATATCGATAATTAATATTCATAAATGGGAGGAGCCATCTAGTGATAACTCCGCCCATTTATGCCTTTATAAAATAATAACAATACCTTCGCTATGCTTCACACTGATCACTATGCTAGCTGCATGCGCCTTACTAAACTAACTATCGCCAATAACCACACGCCACACAGATAGTTATAAACCAAACACAGTATTTATTACTAACAATACACTACGCACGCAATACTAACAATACAGCACTAAATATACAATCCTAAACTACACTACACAGCACAATCCCAAATTCCACCCCACACACTATCTATATAATACAATAATACATTTGCATACACACAAATATCAGCAACCCACCCGCCTGACTAATCACTGTCCCTAAGGGGTACAAGGAGTTAAACACAATGGTGGCTCTGCAGGGGTTATTACCTGCAGGCCAAGGGGCACAGGGTTATGAGTTATCAGGACAGTGGTAGCAGGGATCAGGCATTGAAGAGGTTAATGGTCAGGACTCTGCAGGGACAGGGCAATGCAGAGGTTAATGTTCTGCAGGGATTTATTCACCCACTATATGTCACAGTCTAATATTTGCTTATAATTATATATATCTATATCAATGGAATAGATATATATATTTATAGCAGCACACAACAATATAAGTAACAATACACTATTACGGTACTAACTACACTAACACATTCCCATATTCCACCCATAAACTAACTAGACAATTCACACATACAAGTATATTAACAATCCACCCCACCTGACTATACACTGTCCCTACGGGGTATGACGAAGGGTTATAAGGATTTGTTTGCAGAGCAGAAGCATGCTCTACAAAGGAACCAAGGCAGGGAAACAGGGGTTATTCAGGGTTCAGGGGTCTATGGGGAGTGAACCAGAGGAGAGCAGGCACATAGGGAACCAGGGGTAACCAGGGGAGATCAGGGGTAACCAGGGGAGACCAGGGGTGTCTGTACTCACAGCAAGGGTAAGGGGTTACAGGATCAGGGGTACAACAGGGGAATACAATAAGGCAAGGGTTTGGGGGATCAAGGGTTTGGGGGATCAGGGTGTCCAGTAACACGGCAAGGGTAAGGGGTTACAGGACCAGGGGTGATATGTGAGGGGTAGGTAGGGGCTACACAGGTACTTAGGCCTTATCCAGGTGGTCATCATGAAGCTGCTCTCTCCCCTGCGTCTCTGAATCTAGTCTGGTTCCAAGAGACCGCATGTCTGCCATGCTGGGGGTTTTATAGCCCAAAAGCAGCCCCCCCCTCCTCCTTCTTCAACAGGAGGGTGATGACATCATCGTGGGGTCGTGTGACGGAATGCTAGAGCTGAAACAAAGGACTTCCTGCACAAGCTGTAAGCCCACAGCTGCTGCCACATAACATTACACACTCCCATGTCATAAACGAACCAGGCTGATCAATACATATATATATACTACCCAACCTGGGGGCACTTAGGTATATTCATCCATATAGATGTTTGGGGCACATCTACCTGAAATGGGCAGTAATAAGCCCACCTGCATATGGATATATTATACATAGAGATGTATGCTGACAAGGGGGCATACATACATCTCCATGTATACACCCATACCACCTGGACCGGCCCATGCAAAAGGGCCAATATACATGCATATATGTAAGGGCATATATACATATATATTTAAATCCAAACTTCCCTCAACAATCCCCCTGTTGTCGCAATTCGACAATAAACTTTGGGGAAGTGTTGGGATATATTTGCCCCCTCAACCCCCCTCTTGGTAACAGTTCAGGAAGGACTGAAGTAACATGGCCCTTAGGTACCTAGTCATCACCCATCGTGCACTAACACCTCTGACCTGCCCTTCAACGTAACCAGGCGTCTCCATCCATAGAATACACCGTTTTCTTCTCTGGAATTTACTTGCATCTTACATTATGATCCTCAGGTGTCAGCCACTCCCTATGTAGTCTATTTCTGACTCGGGAATGGCTTCACCTTCGCTGTTTTTATCACTCCACTCAGCGACCGTGTTCTTTCTCTTTGCCAGTGTTGTTCTTCTGGCGTCCGTCACCCCCAATGTCAGTGCCAGTCTTTCGGTGTCAGTCACTCCCAATGATTCCAGAATGACTTTACCCTTAATCCATGTAGCACCTCCTTATGGGGTACGGACGGCCATAGGCTGACCTTTTAACACAAGTACAACTTTAGACTCAGTTGTTGGAGAGGTTCTCCCATGGACAGATACGTAGGTTTTTACAAGGCAGGTCAGAATTTCTGGTAAGAGGTGATGGCATAGTACCTAAATACTAACTGCGGGAAAGAACACCGCACTCACTGACATTCAGTCCAACCCTTACAAACGTCACCGTTCTTGGGGTTAAAGTGGCAAATGAACTTGGTAAAGGGGGGGGGGGGCCTGTCCCTAGGGAATCTACTCTTCCCCATTCACACAAAAACAGGTCACATCCCTCCCAACATCACCAGATTCCATTAAATGTGTGTACCCATAGAGACTCATGCAACCTGGCATATTTCTACACCTCCAAAGACACAGGTAGGTCGCAGACCCCTGTGTCAATGGGAAACGACTATAGGATGCAAATGTGTACAGCCAAATAATAACTCACCACAGTGTGTTGGGAGAGTTTCCTTGGGTGTGGGCTGTCAAATGTACCTAGAGTGTCTATGGGTACACCATCGAACAACAAACACAATCAATAAATGTACAATACAATGTGCTATGGGGTTTCAGGGTAGTACATGTTATACGTTCCGAACCCTCATAGGAAACAAAGTGTCCATAAAATATTTGGCTACAGGACAAAGTTGGAGTTATGTCCTGAGCCTCCTCCTCCGGATAGTTCTGTAAAGTTCTGTCTGGTTCTGGTGTATTTGGTCAGTAAGTCCCTTGACCCTCCGATTACGATGACCAGAACCAGAAGAAGTTTCACTGGGTGAAACAAGTGATAAGTTCTTCCACCCGAACGTCTCCCAAGTCTTCCTCCAGAGCCTTAAATAATGCTCCCGCTGGATTGTGGCACAGTCTTCTCTAGAACACCTCTAGGCAGAGGTCGCTTAGTTGCCAAAATCCAGTGGGATCCTCTGGAGCTTCACAACAGTGTCAGGGGGAATAGCTGGTCTCTTCTGTGGCGTCTCCTGGGTTTTTCTTCCGGTCCATATAAAATCACACCTATGGCAGAAGAAAATACCAGGCGCTCCCAGGGGAATTTCTCCCCTAACAGTGCAATTAATGTGAAAATTTCCAGCACCAATACCTTTGACCCATGGGTAGAGAAAGGCATTGAGCTGCCCTTTATCTCACAGGGCCCCTCGTTATCCCAACACTGGTGTCTTAACACCGTACCTTCAGAGGATTGAGTCCTCTGCGGCACATCCCTCTGCACCAACAGATAAGGATGGCCACCCTACTAGGTTAGGATAACTGGAGCTCTGTGGACAAAGCACCATCTTGTTATTGATGGCACCGTATCCCCATCCGCTCGTGTGTACCCAGGCCGACTTCCCCCTGTGATCCCATCTTGTGGAGGCCCGCAGAACCAATGGCATAGGCATGCCCTGGCTCCCCAGGCCCCCACAACACAAGAACACAGTCCACATTCTGCTGCCAAACACTCTGCGTCCAATCCCTATCAGAGCTGTGCTACCTGACCGGACTAGAATTAAGTGCGCAGCACAACATTACACCAATGTTGTCTGTCCGCCCCAGTCCCCAGCGCAACACAGTCCTACCGAAAACCTTGAGCAAAACAGTGTTATCTGTATCGATCTGAGACCCTGGCTGCCCAGAATAATATCACATCATCCTTTGTGTAGGATTTCCCGTGTGAAATTATCTGCTCGCAAGCCTATACGTTCTCGATCCACAGTATAACACTGTTCCACTGCAAGGGGACACAGAATGAAACAGACAGCAGATGGGACTTACACCACTACATAAATCAGCATGGTAGAACACATCCGCAGACAAGGACTACCACCATCAACATCAAGAAAAACTCAAACAGATAACAAAAACACACAACATGGACATACACAGGGAACAAACGGTGTAACAAATCGTACAGGGGTGTCAAATGTTGCCTAGCCTAGCCTGGCCACTCTGACCCCTCAGCAGCTGGTGATGCTGCCGAGAGGTAACCCCGTTATGGCCAGGCTGACTAGACCCTACTGCACAATTTGTTACCTGGCTGATACTGTTGGACACATTGCAATTACCTGCACAAGGGCAATTCCTTGCAATGTGTCCTTTGTTCCCACACCTGAAACACGTGACTTGGTTTCCTGTCCTGTGTGTTATGTTCCCATCTGTTTCGCAGTGTCTCGCTATGTGGCCTAGGCCACCACATGCAAAACATCTGATGTTTGCTCTGCATGGCCCAGGTCCATCTACACTGCATCCGTGCTCCCTTCTCCTGAATTGTTCCATCCTCAGGGACGCACTCTTCACCACAGTTCTTTTTCCCAAAGTCAGGGAAAAATCTCTGTTAGTCTGGACCGGCTTGACCTGATGATCAGACCGGTCACAGACTACTCTCCCCCCTTGTGGCCCTGCACCGGGCAACGTTTTGGGAGATTCCGACCCTGGCTTTACGGAAAAAGAAAGGGCCGGCACCAACTTGGTGATAACCTGTTGCATGCCAGACATTAGCTGGGACCTTACAGCAACCTGAGCCTTCAATTTGGCTACCGTCACGTCAGTAGAGGCAGTCCGCTCCTTGAAGGCTTTGACTTCAGTATAAGACTGAGTCAACTTAGCCTCAATTTCCTCCTTCTGCCTCTGCAGCTCTACCAACTGTGACTCTATCCTAGCCACCTGCGCATCTCGGTCAACAGTAGACTGCACATTCTCTGCCAGCTGCGCCTGCAATGTCGAAACCTGGTCCGAATTACTGGCACAGCACTGGCAGTGAATGGCCGGAGGAATTGTCTCCGTTGACCGAGACACCAGCGCAACTTCCTTTGGCTTACAGATGCTAGCCTCAAACGTATGAACGAGTTTGGCCAGCATCCGAAGCCGTTTGGTGGCCTTGTTCAAAACCGTCCGTTTGTTAACACAAAGCTTGTCGTAACTACAAGCCTGTGCTAACAAATCGGACCACAGCATTTCTGCTGACTTGTATGTAGTGGGGAGGATGGGGTTAAATGTGCTGTGTCTGCTCAAGTGTTGCAGTGTGGGGAAGTCCATACTCACCGTTTGATGAGTGTCCATCTTCTCCTTGGCGCCGTATCTCGCAGCTGCTTGGAAGAAGTCCATTTTCCCGGATCGCCTCTTCCCGACCAGCCTGACTTGTACGCCGCTCCCACGAAGATGGATCTCCTCCAGTGACGTGTGCTCTTCTCCCTTGCAATCACTTGAGCGATGCTTGTTGGTGCTGTACTTTTCCGTGTCTTCTTCTCTTACCCCAGCGACGGTGACCGTGTAAAGCAAATACAAAAGTATTAATTCACAGAACAATTATAGATTCTCTGCAAAAGATTTTGTTTTATTTCTGGTACTCTAAGGGAAGTATCGCTTCTCCTGTACGAATTATCGGGTCCTAGACGCTCAGACACTCCGCTGACCGCGTCTCTCCTGCCCGCTAATTCACAGTACTAGCGACCCTCAGCCTTCAGACCAAAAATAAAAGCAGAATCCACGCAGTGGGCCTGGCTCGCCAATGTAAGGGGGGAATATTAATCACCAATATTTATGCAAATATCGATAATTAATATTCATAAATGGGAGGAGCCATCTAGTGATAACTCCGCCCATTTATGCCTTTATAAAATAATAACAATACCTTCGCTATACTTCACACTGATCACTATGCTAGCTGCATGCGCCTTACTAAACTAACTATCGCCAATAACCACACGCCACACAGATAGTTATAAACCAAACACAGTATTTATTACTAACAATACACTACGCACGCAATACTAACAATACAGCACTAAATATACAATCCTAAACTACACTACACAGCACAATCCCAAATTCCACCCCACACACTATCTATATAATACAATAATACATTTGCATACACACAAATATCAGCAACCCACCCGCCTGACTAATCACTGTCCCTAAGGGGTACAAGGAGTTAAACACAATGGTGGCTCTGCAGGGGTTATTACCTGCAGGCCAAGGGGCACAGGGTTATGAGTTATCAGGACAGTGGTAGCAGGGATCAGGCATTGAAGAGGTTAATGGTCAGGACTCTGCAGGGACAGGGCAATGCAGAGGTTAATGTTCTGCAGGGATTTATTCACCCACTATATGTCACAGTCTAATATTTGCTTATAATTATATATATCTATATCAATGGAATAGATATATATATTTATAGCAGCACACAACAATATAAGTAACAATACACTATTACGGTACTAACTACACTAACACATTCCCATATTCCACCCATAAACTAACTAGACAATTCACACATACAAGTATATTAACAATCCACCCCACCTGACTATACACTGTCCCTACGGGGTATGACGAAGGGTTATAAGGATTTGTTTGCAGAGCAGAAGCATGCTCTACAAAGGAACCAAGGCAGGGAAACAGGGGTTATTCAGGGTTCAGGGGTCTATGGGGAGTGAACCAGAGGAGAGCAGGCACATAGGGAACCAGGGGTAACCAGGGGAGATCAGGGGTAACCAGGGGAGACCAGGGGTGTCTGTACTCACAGCAAGGGTAAGGGGTTACAGGATCAGGGGTACAACAGGGGAATACAATAAGGCAAGGGTTTGGGGGATCAAGGGTTTGGGGGATCAGGGTGTCCAGTAACACGGCAAGGGTAAGGGGTTACAGGACCAGGGGTGATATGTGAGGGGTAGGTAGGGGCTACACAGGTACTTAGGCCTTATCCAGGTGGTCATCATGAAGCTGCTTTAAATCCAAACTTCCCTCAACACTGGGTGAGATAAATATCTTGGTCAAATGCCAACTTTGTATAAAAAAATGGGAAAAGTTGTCTTTTGCCAAGATATTTCTCTCACCCAGCATGGGTATATGTAAAAAGACACCCCAAAACACATTCCCCAACTTCTACTGAATACGGAGATACCAGATGTGTGACACTTTTTTGCAGCCTAGGTGGGCAAAGGGGCCCATATTCCAAAGAGCACCTTTCGGATTTCACTCGTCATTTTTTACAGAATTTGATTTCAAACTCCTTACCACACATTTGGGCCCCTAGAATGCCAGGGCAGTATAACTACCCCACAAGTGACCCTATTTTGGAAAGAAGACACCCCAAGGTATTCCGTGAGGGGCATGGCGAGTTCCTAGAATTTTTTATTTTTTGGCACAAGTTAGTGGAAAATGATGATTTTTTTTTTTCATACAAAGTCTCATATTCCACTAACTTGTGACAAAAAATAAAAACTTCCATGAACTCGCCATGCCCATCAGCGAATACCTTGGGGTCTCTTCTTTCCAAAATGGGGTCACTTGTGGGGTAGTTATACTGCTCTGGCATTCTAGGGGCCCAAATGTGTGGTAAGGAGTTTGAAATCAAATTCTGTAAAAAATGACGAGTGAAATCCGAAAGGTGCTCTTTGGAATATGGGCCCCTTTGCCCACCTAGGCTGCAAAAAAGTGTCACACATCTGGTATCTCCGTATTCAGTAGAAGTTGGGGAATGTGTTTTGGGGTGTCTTTTTACATATACCCATGCTGGGTGAGAGAAATATCTTGGCAAAAGACAACTTTGTATAACAAAATAGGAAAAGTTGTCTTTTGCCAAGATATTTCTCTCACCCAGCATGGGTATATGTAAAATGACACCCCAAAACACATTCCCCAACTTCTACTGAATACGGAGATACCAGATGTGTGACACTTTTTTGCAGCCTAGGTGGGCAAAGGGGCCCATATTCCAAAGAGCACCTTTCGGATTTCACTCGTCATTTTTTACAGAATTTGATTTCAAACTCCTTACCACACATTTGGGCCCCTAGAATGCCAGGGAAGTATAACTACCCCACAAGTGACCCTATTTTGGAAAGAAGAGACCCCAAGGTATTCGCTGATGGGCATGGCGAGTTCATGGAAGTTTTTATTTTTTGTCACAAGTTAGTGGAATATGAGACTTTGTATGAAAAAAATAAATAAAAAAAATCATAATTTTCCACTAACTTGTGACAAAAAATAAAAAATTCTAGGAACTCGCCATGCCCCTCACGGAATACCTTGGGGTGTCTTCTTTCCAAAATGGGGTCACTTGTGGGGTAGTTATACTGCCCTGGCATTCTAGGGGCCCAAATGTGTGGTAAGGAGTTTGAAATCAAATTCTGTAAAAAATGACGAGTGAAATCCGAAAGGTGCTCTTTGGAATATGGGCCCCTTTGCCCACCTAGGCTGCAAAAAAGTGTCACACATCTGGTATCTCCATATTCAGTAGAAGTTGGGGAATGTGTTTTGGGGTGTCATTTTACATATACCCATGCTGGGTGAGAGAAATATCTTGGCAAAAGACAACTTTTCCCATTTTTTTATACAAAGTTGGCATTTGACCAAGATATTTATCTCACCCAGCATGGGTATATGTAAAAAGACACCCCAAAACACATTCCCCAACTTCTGCTGAATACGGAGATACCAGATGTGTGACACTTTTTTGCAGCCTAGGTGGGCAAAGGGGCCCATATTCCAAAGAGCACCTTTCGGATTTCACTCGTCATTTTTTACAGAATTTGATTTCAAACTCCTTACCACACATTTGGGCCCCTAGAATGCCAGGGCAGTATAACTACCCCACAAGTGACCCCATTTTGGAAATAAGACACCCCAAGGTATTCGCTGATGGGCATAGTGAGTTCATGGAAGTTTTTATTTTTTGTCACAAGTTAGTGGAATATGAGACTTTGTATGAAAAAAAAAAAAAAAAATCATCATTTTCCACTAACTTGTGACAAAAAATAAAAAATTCTAGGAACTCGCCATGCCCCTCACGGAATACCTTGGGGTGTCTTCTTTCCAAAATAGGGTCACATGTGGGGTAGTTATACTGCCCTGGCATTTTCCAGGGGCCCTAATGTGTGGTAAGTAGGTAAATGACCTGTGAAATCCGAAAGGTGCTCTTTGGAATGTGGGCCCCTTTGCCCACCTAGGCTGCAAAAAAGTGTCACACATCTGGTATCGCCGTACTCGGGAGAAGTTGGGGAATGTGTTTTGTGGTGTCATTTTACATATACCCATGCTGGGTGAGAGAAATATCTTGGCAAAAGACAACTTTTCCCATTTTTTTATACAAAGTTGGCATTTGACCAAGATATTTATCTCACCCAGCATAAGTATATGTAAAATGACACCCCAAAACACATTCACCAACTTCTACTGAATACGGAGATACCACATGTGTGACACTTTTTTGCAGCCTAGGTGGGCAAAGGGGCCCAAATTCCTTTTAGGAGGGCATTTTTAGACATTTGGATACCAGACTTCTTCTCAATCTTTGGGGCCCCTAAAATGCCAGGGCAGTATAAATACCCCACATGTGACCCCATTTTGGAAAGAAGACACCCCAAGGTATTCAATGAGGGGCATGGCGAGTTCATAGAAAAAAATAAATTTTGGCACAAGTTAGCGGAAATTGATTTTTTAAATTTTTTTCTCACAAAGTCTCCCTTTCCGCTAACTTGGGACAAAAGTTTCAATCTTTCATGGACTCAATATGCCCCTCAGCGAATACCTTGGGGTGTCTTCTTTCCAAAAGGGTGTTATTTGTGGGGTGTTTGTACTGCCCTGGCATTTGAGGGTCTCCGCAATCATTACATGTATGCCCAGCATTAGGAGTTTCTGCTATTCTCCTTATATTGAGCATGCAGGTAATGAGATTTTTTTTTTCCGTTCAGCCGCTGGGCTGAAAGAAAAAAATGAACGGCACAGATTTCTTCATTCGCATCGATCAATGTGGATGAAAAAATCTCTGCCAAAAAAAGAAAAAGGAGGGGAAAGGCGTCTGCCAGGACATAGGAGCTCCGCCCAACATCCATGCCCACTTAGCTCGTATGCCCTGGCAAACCAGATTTCTCCATTCACATCAATCGATGTGGATGAATAAATCATTGCCGGGATTTTTTTTTTTATATATACAAAGTGTTTGCCAAAGTATATGAACACCGCCACCTCCTCAGCTCATATGCCTCGGCAAATGTATCTTTTACTGCAGAGGAGAAATCTCGTCTTGCAGCGCCGCATACACCGACTTGCGTGTAATCTGACAGCAGCGCAATGCTTCTGTCCGAATGCACATCAGTGCTGCAGCTAGTCGATCGGTTGGTCCACCTGAAAGGTAAAAAAAACAAAACAAAAAAGAAAAAACCAGGCCGCAACGCAATAAATTTATTAACTGTTGAACAGAACATAGAAACTTTTTTTAAACTTTTTTAACTGAACGTTTAACTTTTTTACTTACCGGTATTTTTTTTTTTGTTTCGTTTTTTTTTACCTTTATAGAACAAACCTCTCCTTCCCCATGGGACAATGTGCAAAGCGCAAATCGCCCAAAGATGTGGCGAAGTACGTTATGCACTTTATCCCAGGTGAAAGGAGAGGTTTGCAGCAGCTGTGAGTGAATGGGCCCTAATAGCCCTGTGTGCCTGTCCTGGTGAGATGTGATCCCTATGCTAGGTGTACCTGTGTGTGGTACTTCCGGAAACACTCTCCATAGCATAGGGCAGGGTGGTCAGCACAGTCAGGACAGAAATAGCGGGTGTCACGCCTTATTCCACTCCTGCTACAGACACGACATCTTTTTCGGGGTGACGGTTGGGTTGAGGTACCAGGAACGACACTGGGGAAATGTCGCTCGTGTAGACGGCTAACTACACTGGTGGATGGGGCCACGGAACCTCCTGGGTAAAGGAGGTTCTCGATGATCTCTTCCTGGAATTTGAGGAAGGATCCTGTTCTCCCAGCCTTACTGTAGAGAACAAAACTATTGTACAGCGCCAATTGAATCAAATATACAGACACCTTCTTATACCAGCGTCTGATTCTGCGGGAAACTAAATACGGAGACAACATCTGGTCATTGAAGTCCACCCCTCCCATGAGCGCATTATAGTCGTGGACACAGAGGGGCTTTTCAATGACACGGGTTGCTCGCTCAATTTGGATTGTCGTGTCTGCGTGAATGGAGGAGAGCATGTAAACGTCACGCTTGTCTCTCCATTTCACCGCGAGCAGTTCTTCGCTACACAAGGCAGCCCTCTGCCCCCTTGCAAGACGGGTGGTTACAAGCCGTTGGGGGAAGCCCACGCGACTAGTTCGCGCGGTGCCACAGGCGCAAATCCGTTCTAGAAACAAATGCCTAAAGAGGGCCACACTTGTGTAGAAATTGTCCACATAAAGATGGTACCCCTTGCCGAATAAGGGTGACACCAAGTCCCAGACTGTCTTCCCACTGCTCCCCAGGTAGTCAGGGCAACCGACCGGCTCCAGGGTCTGATCTTTTCCCTCATAGAGCCGAAATTTGTGGGTATAGCCTGTGGCCCTTTCACAGAGCTTATACAATTTGACCCCATACCGGGCACGCTTGCTTGGGATGTATTGTTTGAAGCCAAGGCGCCCGGTAAAATGTATTAGGGACTCGTCTACGCAGATGTTTTGCTCAGGGGTATACAAATCTGCAAATTTCAGGTTGAAATGGTCTATGAGGGGCTGAATTTTGTGGAGCCGGTCAAAAGCAGGGTGGCCTCTGGGACGGGAGGTGGTGTTGTCGCTAAAATGCAGAAAACGGAGGATGGTCTCAAATCGTGTCCTGGACATAGCAGCAGAGAACATGGGCATGGGATGAATTGGGTGCGTTGACCAATATGACGGCAATTCATGCTTTTGTGTCAGGCCCATGTTGAGGAGAAGGCCCAGAAAAATTTTAAGTTCGGAAACTTGGACTGGTTTCCACCGGAAAGGCTGGGCATAATAGCTTCCCGGGTTTGCGGTTATAAATTGTGTGGCATACTGGTTGGTCTCTGCCACGACTAAGTCCAAGAGCTCCACAGTCAAGAACAGCTCAAAAAATCCCAGGGCCGAACCGATTTGAGCCGTCTCAACCCAAACTCCAGACTGGGCGGTGAAAGGGGGAACTACTGGTGCGGCTGAAGTTGGTGACTGCCAATCAGGATTTGCCAGCACCTCAGGGACTCTAGGGGCTCTACGGGCCTGTCTGTGCGGTGGCTGCGACGGGGCAACTATTGCACGTGCCACCGTACCAGCTTCAACTGCCCTTCTGGTGCTCGCTACTTCACCAGGTTGTACGGCAGTGCTGGTACTAGGTCCAGGAAGGGCTGCGCTGCTGGTGTATGCCTCACCACGTGATCCGGCAGCGACAGCCCCACTCTGCTGCTCTTGAAGCGGATCCTGCGTAACCTGTGGTCTAGCGACACGGGGCCGGGTACGCCTGGTGCTGCCAGGGACCTAAACCTCCTCGTCCAAACTTTGGGTCAGAGAGCCACTGCTTTCTACAGGTTCATATTCTGACCCGCTAGATTCGTCAGATGAGGGTTCCCACTCCTCATCCGACTGGGTCAGAATCCTGTAGGCCTCTTCAGAAGAATACCCCCTGTTTGACATTTTGGACTACTAAATTTAGGGGTATTCCCTGAGACTACCCAAGAAAAAAAGCAAACCTGTCTTACAAAGGGAAGGCTAGCGAAGTACCGGAGGCTGCTGCGGTTGATAAAAAATATCAAAACAGATTTTTTTTATCGCCGCAGTGCGTGTAAAATGAATGTGCAGTGATCAAAAAATATTTATTTTTTGTCACTGCGGTGGGGCGGGCGTGGGTGAACGCACGTGTGGGCGACCGATCAGGCCTGATCGGGAAAACACTGCGTTTTGGGTGGAGGGCGAGCTAAGGTGACACTAATACTATTATAGATCTGACCGTGATCAGTTTTGATCACTTACAGATACTATAAAAGTACAAATGCTGATTAGCGATACGCTAAACAGCGAATAAAAGTGACTGCGGTGCGGTGGGGTGGGCGCTAACTGACGCTAACTACCTAACCAAGGGGCCTAAACTATCCCTAAAACCTAACAGCCAATACCAGTGAAAAAAAAAAAGTGACAGTTTACACTGATCACTTTTTTCCCTTTCACTAGTGATTGACAGGGGCAATCAAAGGGGTGATCAAAGGGTTAATTGGGGTGCAGGTGGGTGATCTGGGGCTAAGGTGTAGTGTTGGTGTACTCACAGTTCAGTCTGCTCCTGTGCTGGATCCAACCGACGAAAAGGACCAGCACAGGAGCAGACAAGCCATATAACAGATCATATTTACTAATATGATCTGTTATATGACTTTTGATTGGATTTTTTGAAAATCGCCAGCCTGCCAGCCAATGATCGTTGCTGGCAGGCTGGTGACGAAATACTTCTTTTAATTTTGCCGGCCCGCGATGCGCATGCGCGGGCCGGCTTTGAGCGAAATCTCGCGTCTCGCGAGATGACGCGTATATGCGTGACTCTGCGCAGCGCTGCCACCTCCGGAACGCGATCCTGCGTTAGGCGGTCCGGAGGTGGTTAAAGCAAACTCAGCAAGGGACAAAAAAGAACACCAATCCTCCTGATTCTCTGTCACAAAACAGCGCAGATATGTCTCCAGATTCTGATTGACGCGTTCGGTCTGGCCATTCGACTGGGGGTGAAAAGCAGAAGAGAACGACAACCGAACCCCCAAGCGAGAACAGAAGGCCTTCCAGAATCTGGAAACAAACTGCGTGCCCCTATCAGAAACCATGTCTGAAGGAATGCCATGCAATTTGACAATGTGATCAACAAATGCTTGCGCCAGAGTTTTAGCATTGGGTAACCCAGGAAAGGGAATGAAATGCGCCATTTTGCTAAAACGGTCCACTACTACCAGAATCACAGTCTTCCCCGAGGAACGAGGCAGGTCCGTAATGAAGTCCATGGACAGATGCGTCCAAGGGCGGGAAGGAATGGGTAATGGGAGGAGAGAACCCGATGGCCGTGAATGAGGGACCTTGGCACAAGCACAGGTCTCGCAGGCTGCCACAAAACCCTCAACAGTCTTGCGAAGAGCCGGTCACCAGAATCTCCAAGCAATGAGATCCACTGTGGCTCTACTCCCCGGGTGCCCAGCAAGGACAGTATCGTGGTGCTCCTTAAAAACCTTGTGTCGTAAAGCGAGAGGCACAAACAATCTCCCAGGAGGACAAAGATCAGGAGCCTCTGCCTGGGCTGCCTGAACCTCTGCCTCCAAATCAGGATAAAGAGCAGAGATGACCACCCCTTCAGCCAAAATGGGACCCGGGTCTTCAAAGTTACCCCCTCCTGGAAAACAACGTGACAGGGCATCAGCCTTCACATTTTTAACCCCAGGGCGGAACGTGACAACAAAATTAAACCTAGAAAATAATAAAGACCATCTGGCCTGTCTCTGATTCAGACGCTTGGCTGATTCCAAGTAGGCCAGATGCTTTTGGTCTGTAAACACGGTAATAGGGTGTCTGGCTCCCTCTAGCCAATGGCGCCATTCCGCAAAAGCTAATTTGATGGCCAACAACTCCCTATCTCCCACATCGTAATTTCTCTCTGCGGAGGAGAGTTTCCTTGAGAAAAAGGCACACGGTCGACATTTGGCAGGAGAGGGACCCTGAGACAAGACCGTACCCACACCCACCTCAGAAGCGTCCACCTCAACAATGAAAGGCAGAGAGACATCAGGTTGTACCAAGATGGGAGAGGAAGCAAAACTCTCTTTGATACTAGAAAAGGCCTTAAGCGCATCTACCGACCAGGAGGAAAAATTTTCCCCCTTTTTAGTCATATCAGTGAGTGGCTTAAAAACAGAGGAATAATTCAAAATGGACTTCCTGTAATAATTGGCAAAACTCAAAAACTGCATCAGCGCCTTTTGATTATCAGGAAGCTCCCAAACAAGCACAGCGCGGACCTTCTCAGGGTCCATGCGAAAACCAGAAGCGGAGAGAAGAAAACCCAGAAATTGAATTTCTGGAACCGCAAACACACATTTTTCCAGTTTAGCGTACAATTTATTCTCCCGCAGAAAGACCTGACGTAGGTGGTTCCTATGAGTTTTGAAATCAGGAGAAAAAATCAAAATGTCATCTAGATACACCAGTACAAATTTCCCCATTAAATGATAAAAAATGCTGTTCACAAAATGTTGGAAGACGGCTGGAGCATTCATCAAACCAAAGGGCATAACCAAATTCTCGAAATGACCCTCAGGGGTATTGAAGGCGGTCTTCCATTCATCCCCTTCCCTGACCCTGACTAGGTTGTATGCCCCTCTTAAATCCAACTTAGAAAAAACTTTAGCCCCAACAATCTGGTTAAACAGGTCCGGGATCAGAGGAAGCAGATAAGAGTCACGAATTGTGATACAGTTCAGCTCCCTGAAATCCAGACATGGTCTTAAAGAACCATCTTTTTTCTTAACAAAAAAAAAACCAGCGGCAACAGGTGACTTCGAGGGTCGGATGTGTCCCTTTCTCAGGCTCTCAGAGATATAAGTACGCATAGCCACTCTTTCAGGTTGGGAGAGATTATATAAATGTGATTTTGGCAGCTTGGCGCCTGGGATGAGATTAATAGGGCAATCGTACTCCCGGTGAAGGGGCAGCCCCTGGACACCACTCTCTGAAAACACATACGAAAATTCAGAGAGAAAAGATGGTACAGTCTTAGTAGAAACCTCTGAAAGAGACGCCGTGAGGCAATTCTCTCTGCAAAAGTCACTCCAACCATTTATTTGCCTTGCTTGCCAATCAATGGTGGGGTTATGTTTAATGAGCCAGGGTAGCCCCAACACTAGAGGAGTAGGTAATCCACTTAGAACGAAACATGACATATCCTCAACATGAACATCACCCACAGTCAAACGGATATTGCGAACTATGCCCTTTAACGATTTTTGAGAAAGTGGAGCGGAATCGATAGCAAAAACAGGTATATCCTTTCCCAAAGTGCATACCTGGAAACCTTGTGTTTTAGCAAATTAATTATCAATGAGATTGACAGCTGCTCCACTATCTACAAAAATCTCACAAACAATGTTCTTGCTATCTAGCGCCACCCTGGCAGGTAGGACAAAACGGAAACTACAAGCAAACGGCAAATCTTCAATTTCCGCATCAACCTTGCCAATAGTGACAGATGGAAAGTTTTTAGAGGGTTTTTTTCTTTTGTTTCTTTATTACCCTCAGAAAACTCCCTGAATCTCCTAGAGGGGAAAACATTTGCCAAATGATTTATACCTTCACAACAGAAACAAACCCTCCTCTGAGAGCTGAATCCTCTACTATCAGAGGCAAGCAAACCCAGCTGCATGGCCTCCTCCTCAGAGGGGATTGAGAGAGACTGAGGCCCCTGCGCACTGAATGAGACCGCCCCACTGTCCTTGGACTGAATATGACAGGAAGGAGTGATCTCTCCTCTCTCTCTAAGACGCCTGTCAATCCGAACAGCTCGAGACATGGCAGACTCCAACGAGGCAGGTCTCTCATGAAAGGAAAATGTATCTTTCAATCCCTCCGAAAGACCATGGCAAAATTGACTTCGGAGTGCAGCATCATTCCAACTAGTATCAGCTGCCCATCTCCGAAATTCTGAACAATATATCTCTGCTGACTGTTTACCCTGGCATAAAAGACGCAGTTTCGATTAAGCCAGAGCAATACGATCCGGGTCATCATATATCTGCCCCAGGGCTACAAAAAATTCATCCATTTATGGCCAGAAGCTCTCTGTCTCCTATACAGTAATTCCTCTGAGCAGGGGAGAAGAGCTTGGAGAAAAAGCCACATGTAAACATCTTGCCCTTGGAACCTTTTTGTAGTAAAACAGCACCGGCTACTATGGAGAAGGCGTCCACTTCTAAAAAGAATTGGCAGGAGACATCGGGATGATGCAGAACAGGTGCAGAAGCAAAGGACCTTTTTAATTGGACGAAGGCGGCCTGCGCCTCAGGAGTCCAGTCTCTGGCATTCACCCCTTTCTTAGTAAGAGCGGAGATCTGAGATGAAAGAGATGAAAAATTCGGGATGAACTGACGATAGAAATTAGCAAATCCATGGAAGCGCTGTATAGCACGAAGACCCTGTGGGTGGGGCAATTCCAATACTGCATTAAATTTTTCAGGATATATCTGCAACCCGGCATCCGAGATTATGTATCCGAGGAACGGTACGGTAGATTTTTCAAAGATGCATTTCTCGAGTTTGGCATAAAGTTGATTCTATCTCAACCGCTGTAAAACCAAACGTATATGCTTCCAGTGAGTGGTCAAATATGGAGAAAAGAACAGTATATCGTCCACGTACACTATCACGCAGACATAGAGCAGTTCCCGTAAGATATCGTTTACCAACTCCTGGAATACTGCGGGAGCATTGCACAGACCAAAGGACATGACGAGATACTCGTAGTGTCGATCACAAGTGTTTTAAGCAGTCTTCCACTCATCGCCATTTTGTACGCGGATAAGGTTGTATGTGCCGCTCAGGTCGAATTTTGTGAAGACCTTAGCTCCCCGGATCCTGCCAAAGAGTTCGGAGATTAGTGGAAGAGGGTATCGATTCTTGACTGTGACCTTATTCAGACCTCGATACAGGGCCGTAAGGATCCACCTTTCTTCTGCACAAAGAAGAACCTGGCACCGACTGGTGAAGTAGATTTCCGGATAAACCCCCTCTCGAGATTCTCCTTTATGTAATCAGACATCGCTTGGGTCTCAGGAAGTGAGAGTGGGTAGACTCAATGTCACCGCCAGCTCTCTGAGAAGCTCTGGTAGACGTTCTTCTGTACCTCTTGCATGATGTTCTTTGTTTTGGTTTCACTTTGTAATCTCTTTTCCTTCTCCCAGCTGTCATCTATTTACACTGATTGCCTCCCTTTATATTCCCTTCCATACTGCCTCACTTTGCGGTTTATACTACTTCCTGGATTGTGTTCACTGCCAGAGGCTGCAACTGCTGGTTCCTTAGATAAGTCTTTTCCTTTATTTGTGTTTCCGTGCTGGCTTTAATCTAGGTGACCCTGACTCCCTCCGTAATAAGTGCAGGGAGCCGGTGGTCGTGTCCCCTCACTATTATAGGGTTTTCAGGTGTCACGAAGTCTAGGTACGAGGGCATGCAATTATCTATCATAAAGATCTTTGCATGGGCAAAGCAGTCAGGGAGAGCTCTAGGGGTTTTATAGGGCTCACCTAATAGCTCCTTAGTTTTGGATCAAGCCAGTCGCTCGTTTATTTATAAGTTCCAGCTATCTGCAAATCTCATCCATGACATTATAAACCGCCATAACCGTCTTAAGCATGGATCCGGTTTCAGCCTTGATTGACCGCATGCAAGGTCTTTCGCTGGAGGTAGCAGATCTCCGTAAAACTGTGTCTCAGTTTCAGGTGACCGGTTCTGCTGGCGTTCATGGAGTTTGTAGCGAGCCTAAGATCTCGCTTCCAGATACGTTCTCCGGGGGTAGTGAGAATTTTGTTCGCTTAAGAGAGGCTTGCAAACTCCATTTTTGTCTACTTCCCCATTCCTCTGGTGATGAGGAGTAGAGGGTGGGGATCATCATCGCTGCTCAGGGATAATGCTCAGTCTTGGGCCTTTCCGCTGCCGGTGGGGGCACGGCCCCTCTGATCGGTGGATGAATTTGTTGTAGCCCTGGGGCAGATATATGATGACCCGGATCGTATTGCTCTGGCTGAATCTAAACTGCATTTTTTATGCCAGGGTAAACAGTCCGCAGAGATATATTGTTCTGAATTTCGGAGATGGGCAGCTGATACTGGTTGGAATGATGCTGCACTCCGAAGTCAATTTTGCCATGGTCTTTCGGAAAGATTGAAAAATGCATTCGCTTTTCATGAGAGACCAGCGTCCTTAGAGTCAGCCATGTCTCTAGCTGAGAGAGGAGACTACTCTTTCCTGTCATATTCAGCCCAAGGACAGTGGGGCTGTCTCATTCAGTGCGCAGGGGTCTCAGTCTGTCTCAATCCCCTCTGAGGAGGAGGCCATGCAGCTGGGTTTGCTTGCCTCTGATAGTAGAGGATTCAGCTCTCAGAGAAAGGTTTGTTTCTGCTGTGGGGGTATAAATCATTTAGCTAATGTTTGCCCCTCTAGGAGATTCATGAAGTTTTCTGAAGGTAATAAAAACAAAACAAAAGGAAAAAAAACCTCTAAAAACTTTCCATTTGCTACTATTGGCAAGATTGATGTGGAAATTGAAGGTTTGCAGTTTGCTTGTAGTTCCCGTTTTCTCCTACCTGCCAGGGTGGCGCTAGACAGCAAGAACATTGTTTGTGAGATTTTTGTAGATAGTGGAGCAGCTGTCAATCTCATTGATAATCGATTTGCAACAACGCATGGTTTCCAGGTATGCACTTTGGAAAAGGATATACCTGTTTTTGCTATCGATTCCACTCCACTTTCCCAAAGATCGTTAAAGGGCATAGTTCACAATATCCGTTTGACTGTGGGTGACGCTCATGTTGAGGATATGTCATGTTTCGTCTTAAATGGATTACTTACTCCTCTGGTGTTGGGGCTACCCTGGCTCACTAAACATAATCCCACCATTGATTGGCAAGCAAGGCAAATAAATGGTTGGAGTGACTTTTGCAGAGAGAATTGCCTCACGGCATCTCTTTCAGAGGTTTCTACCAAGACTGTGCCATCTTTTCTCTCTGAATTTTTGGATGTGTTTTCCGAGAGTGGGGTCCAGGAGTTGCCCCCTCACCGGGAGTACGACTGCCCTATTAATCTCATCCCAGGCGCCAAGCTGCCAAAATCACGTCTATACAATCTCTCCCAACCTGAAAGGGTCGCTATGCGTACTTATATCTCTGAGAGCCTGAGAAAGGGACACATTCGACCCTCGAAGTCACCTGTTGCCGCTGTTTTTTTTTTTGTTAAGAAAAAAGATGCTTCTTTAAGACGTTGGTGCAAAGTGTACAAATGATAGGAGGGCACTCAAAATATCCGGGACCACCAGAAAACAAATGTCTATTACCACATTTAATTTAAAAGGTAGTTAGCATAAAATAGTACATACAAGACCTTGTCTGGATTTCAGGGAGCTGAACCGTATCACGATTCGTGACCCATATCCGCTTCCTCTGATCCCGGACCTGTTTAACCAGATTGTTGGGGCTAAGTTGGATTTAAGAGGGGCATACAACCTAGTCAGGGTCAGGGAAGGGGACGAATGGAAGACGGCCTTCAATACCCCTGAGGGTCATTTTGAAAATTTGGTTATGCCCTTTGGTTTGATGAATGCTCCGGCCGTCTTCCAACATTTTGTGAACAGCATTTTTTATCATTTAATGGGGAAATTTGTACTGGTGTATCTAGATGACATTTAGATTTTTTCTCCTGATTTCAAGACTCATCGGGACCACCTATGTCAGGTCTTGCTGATTCTGCGGGAGAATAAAATGTACGCTAAACTGGAAAAATGTGTGTTTGCGGTTCCGGAGATTCAATTTCTTGGTTTTCTTCTCTCCGCTTCTGGTTTTCGGATGGACCCTGAGAAGGTCCGTGCTGTGCTTGATTGGGAGCTTCCTGAGAATCAGAAGGCGCTGATGCGTTTTTTGGGTTTTGCCAATTATTACAGAAAGTTCATTTTGAATTATTCCTCTGTTGTTAAGCCACTCACTGATATGACTAAAAAGGGGGTGGATTTTTCCTCGTGGTCGGTAGATGCGCTTAAAGCCTTTTCTACTATTAAAGAGAGTTTTGCTTCCGCTGCCATTTTGGTACAACCTGATGTCTCTCTACTAGGGATGAGCGAACCCGAACTGTATAGTTCGGGTTCGTACCGAATTTTGGGGTGTCCGTGACACGGACCCGAACCCGAACATTTTCGTAAAAGTCCGGGTTCGGGTTCGGTGTTCAGCGCTTTCTTGGCGCTTTTTGAAAGGCTGCAAAGCAGCCAATCAACAAGCGTCATACTACTTGCCCCAAGAGACCATCACAGCCATGCCTACTATTGGCATGGCTGTGATTGGCCAGTGCAGCATGTGACCCAGCCTCTATATAAGCTTGGGTCACGTAGCGCTGCACGTCACTCTGCTGTTACAAGTGTAGGGAGAGGTTGCAGCTGCGACGTTAGGGCGAGATTAGGCAGTGATTAACTCCTCCAAAACACTTAAGACAGTGATCGATCTACAGCTGTGGATCATTGAACTGCTGCTATTCAATTGCTCACTGTTTTTAGGCTGCCCAGAGCGTTTTTCAGTCACTTTTTTCTCGGGTGATCGGCGGCCATTTTGTGGCTTGTGGTGCGCCAGCACAAGCTGCCACCAAGTCCATTTAACCATCAATAGTGTGGTTATTTTTTGGCTATATCCTACATCAGGGGCAAGCTGCCACCAAGTCCATTTAACCATCAATAGTGTGGTTATTTTTTGGCTATATCCTACATCAGGGGCAAGCTGCCACCAAGTCCATTTAACCATCAATAGTGTGGTTATTTTTTTGCTATATCCTACATCAGGGGCAAGCTGCCACCAAGTCCATTTAACCATCAATAGTGTGGTTATTTTTTTGCTATATCCTACATCAGGGGCAAGCTGCCACCAAGTCCATTTAACCATCAATAGTTTGGTTATTTTTTTGGCTATATCCTACATCAGGGGCAAGCTGTCACAAAGTCCATTTAACCATCAATAGTGTGGTTATTTTTTGGCTATATCCTACATCAGGGGCAAGCTGCCACCAAGTCCATTTAACCATCAATAGTTTGGTTATTTTTTTGGCTATATCCTACATCAGGGGCAAGCTGCCACCAAGTCCATTTAACCATCAATAGTGTGGTTATTTTTTGGCTATATCCTACATCAGGGGCAAGCTGCCACCAAGTCCATTTAACCATCAATAGTGTGGTTATTTTTTTGCTATATCCTACATCAGGGGCAAGCTGTCACCAAGTCCATTTAACCATCAATAGTGTGGTTATTTTTTTTGCTATATCCTACATCAGGGGCAAGCTGCCACCAAGTCCATTTAACCATCAATAGTGTGGTTATTTTTTGGCTATATCCTACATCAGGGGCTTGGCTGTGCTTGCTATTTTATTGAGGGGTGAAATACAATTGCCAAAATAGCAGTACCCTAAATCTGGTGTTTCAGCTGTGGCCAGCCAATTGTAATACTGTCTGCTGTCTGGCAAAGGATATATTTTTGTTCTGGGTTGAAATACAATTCCCAACTTAGCAATTTCCTAAATGAGTGGTTTCTGCTGTATCAGGGCTACTTTAAATCTATTCATTAAAAGGGTATATTAGATTCAAGGTGCTGATAGGGTCATTCTCAATAACTTCACACACACACTACTGTGCATATCCAAGTCTAATTCTGTCCGTAAACGTATACCTGACACCCAGCGCCTAAATAATAGGCCTCAAATTTATATTCAGCTAAATCTGTGGTTATTGCTGTAGCTGGTCAAGTTATATTGTGTCCGTCAAAGCACAGTTTTTGTTCTGGGTTGAAATACAATTCCCAACCTAGCAATTTCCTAAATTAGTGTTTTCTGCTGTATCAGGCCTACTTTAAATCTATCCATAAAAGGGTATATTAGATTCAAGGTGCTGATAGGGTCATTCTCAATAACTTCACACACACGCTACTGTGCATATCCAAGTCTAATTCTGTCTGTAAACGTATACCTGTCACCCAGCGCCTAAATAATAGGCCTCAAATTATATTCAGCTAAATCTGTGGTTATTGCTGTAGCTGGTCAAGTTATTTAGTGTCCGTCAAAGCACAGTTTTTGTTCTGGGTTGAAATACAATTCCCAACCTAGCAATTTCCTAAATTTGTGTTTTCTGCTGTATCAGGCCTACTTTAAATCTATCCATAAAAGGGTATATTAGATTCAAGGTGCTGATAGAGTCATTCTCAATAACTTCACACACACGCTACTGTGCATATCCAAGTCTAATTCTGTCCGTAAACGTATACCTGTCACCCACCGCCTAAATAATAGGCCTCAAATTTATATTCAGCTAAATCTGTGGTTATTGCTGTAGCTGGTCAAGTTATTTTGTGTCCGTCAAAGCACAGTTTTTGTTCTGGGTTGAAATACAATTCCCAACCTAGCAATTTCCTAAATTAGTGGTTTCTGCTGTATCAGGCCTACTTTAAATCTATCCCTAAAAGGGTATATTAGATTCAAGGTGCTGATAGGGTCATTCTCAATAACTTCACACACACGCTACTGTGCATATCCAAGTCTAATTCTGTCCGTAAACGTATACCTGTCACCCACCGCCTAAATAATAGGCCTCAAATTTATATTCAGCTAAATCTGTCATTACTGCTGTGCCTGTATTAGTGTAATCTGGTACCTAAATAAATAGCCAGATAGTGTTAGGTGTCTGTAAAAAAAGGCCTGAATTGGAATTCAATACATTGGGCCAAATAATATTTTTCTTATTGTGGTGAACGGTAACAATGAGGAAAACATCTAGTAAGGGACGCGGACGCGGACATGGTTGTGGTGGTGTTAGTGGACCCTGTGGTGCTGGGAGAGGACGTGGCCGTTCTGCCACAGCCACACGTCCTAGTGTACCAACTACCTCAGGTCCCAGTAGCCGCCAGAATTTACAGGGATATTTGGTGGGGCCCAATGCCGTTCTAAGGATGGTAAGGCCTGAGCAGGTACAGGCATTAGTCAATTGGGTGGCCGACAGTGGATCCAGCACGTTCACATTATCTCCCACCCAGTCTTCTGCAGAAAGCGCACAGATGGTGCATGAAAACCAAGCCCATCAGTCTGTCACATCACCCCCATGCATACCAGGGAAACTGTCTGAGCCTCAAGTTATGCAGCAGTCTCTTATGCTGTTTGAAGACTCTGCTGGCAGGGTTTCCCAAGGGCATCCATCTACCCTTCCCCAGCGGTGGAAGACATAGAATGCACTAACGCACAACCACTTATGTTTCCTCATGATGAGGACATGGGAATACCACCTCAGCACGTCTCTGATGATGACGAAACACAGGTGCCAACTGTTGCGTCTTTCTGCAGTGTGCAGACTGAACAAGAGGTCAGGGTGGAAGACGATGCAGGGGACGATGAGGTCCTAGACCCCACATGGAATGAAGGTCGTGCCACTGACTTTCACAGTTCGGAGGAAGAGGCAGTGGTGAGACCGAGCCAACAGCGTAGCAAAAGAGGGAGCAGTGGGCAAAAGCAGAACACCCGCCGTCAAGAGACTCCGCCTGCTACTGACCGCCGCCATCTGGGACCGAGCACCCCAAAGGCAGCTTCAAGGAGTTCCCTGGCATGGCACTTCTTCAAACAATGTGCTGACGACAAGACCCGAGTGGTTTGCACGCTGTGCCATCAGAGCCTGAAGCGAGGCATTAACGTTCTGAACCTTAGCACAACCTGCATGACCAGGCACCTGCATGCAAAGCATGAACTGCAGTGGAGTAAACTCCTTAAAAACAAGGAAGTCACTCAGGCTCCCCCTGCTACCTCTTCTGCTGCTGCCGCCTCGGCCTCTTCTGCTGCTGCCGCCTCGGCCTCTTCCTCCGCCTCTTCCTCCGCCTCTGGAGGAACGTTGGCACCTGCCGCCCAGCAAACATGGGATGTACCACCAACACCACCACCAATGCGGACCTTGGACAAATTTGAATTTGTTAAAGATACATATTTGTTTTGCAGACAGCTTTGTTTCAAGCTTCTATACAATCAACCATCAATATTACAAAATTTGGCTGACGATGAGCGCGGTGTATTTATGGATCTCATGGACCTATTGCGGGAGAGCGAATCCGATACAGGTAGGAGGTGTTTTACTCTGAATAGACCCTCCTCTCTTACTCCTTCCCTACAATTATTCCCAAATATTCAGCTTTTCTTTCAAGCGGTGGTGTATGAAATACGTAAATTAAAACCTGATTCCACATATGGCAGGAATCTGAACAATTCGGAATCCGATACCATACGTAAACTACAGGCAAATACCAGCTTTATCATCAAAGAAGCGGATAAAGGCGGCAGCGTGGTCCTATGGGACATTGATCTATACACACGAGAAGCGAATCGTCAGCTTAAGAACCAAATTTTTTATACACCTCTGCCTTCCGACCCAACCATGGTCTTCAAGAAGAAATTGGAAGAGCACGGGATATGTTCGTAATCACCAAGAAGGAACATCAATTTTTGGAGGTGAGTCAACCGATTATTTCAACTTTTTATATGCTCCCTAAGGTCCACAAGGATCTTCAGGACCCACCTGGGTGACCGATTGTGGCCGGTATTGGGGGTCTGTGTGAGCAGGCCTGCACCTACATTGATTTCTTTCTTCAACCCCTAGTCCTGGAGCTACCTTCCTATATTCGAGACTCCCTTCATTTGATTGAGACATTGGAACATGTGACTTTCCCATCGGACGTACTATTGGTAACTTGCGACGTCGAGTCTTTATATACCAATATAGCACATAAGGATGGGATTGGGGCTGTCTCTCATTTCCTGGAGGGGTCGGCCTCTGCGGAGCCAGCCCACCGCGCATTCTTGGTGAGTCTCCTGCATTTTGTTTTGCATCATACTTTGTTTTTGATCGTAATTTTTACAGGCAGGAGTCCGGAACGGCGATGGGGGCGCGTTGCGCGCCGTCGTACGCCAACCTTTTTTTGGGTTGGTGGGAGGGGGTGCACGTATACCCATCGCCGTTTTTCCATGAGTGTGTGGTGGGCTGGTTCCGTTATATTGATGACATTTTGTTTTTTTGGCAGGGTCCAAGAGAGAAATGCATCAAATTTATTGATGCATTAAACAACAAAAACCTTAATATTCATTTAACATACATTATATCGGAGATTTCAGTCGACTTCTTGGACCTAAAAATACGTAGAGAAGAGGGACGGATCAGCACTTCCCTCTTTCGAAAAAGTACTGCCACTAACAGTTTGTTGCATTATGGGAGCTTTCATCCGGCAAATATGAGAAATGGAATTCCGAAAGGTCAATTCCTCAGACTACGACGCAACTGTACGCACTTGTCCGATTTCAGGACAGCCTCAGAAGATTTATCTTTACGTTTTAAGGACCGTGGTTACCCCAAGAAAATTATATCCCGTGCATACGAGGATGCCAAGAGTTCTGATCGAACCAATTTGTTTATTCCAAAACATAAAATCAGGGATGGCAAAATACATCTTATCACCCGTTACAATAACCAGTGGACAGCATTATATAAGGTCTTGGAAAATCATTGGTTTTTACTCATGTCCGACCAAAAACTGGTACCTTATATAGATGAAAAACCAAAAATTATTGCACGCAAGGCACCTTCTCTCAAGGATCAACTTGTACGGAGTCACTTCCAGCGCCCCACACGGGGTTTGGGGAGAGGGGTCAGATTGAAGGGGACACATCCGTGTGGTCAATGTAATGTCTGCCCTTTTATGTTGGGTAAAGACACGTTTACAAAGGATGAACAATGCCTACGTCTCAGACACTACATCAACTGCCGCACAAGAAACATCGTATATGGTATTATCTGTCCATGCAATAAAATATATGTGGGGCAGACCTCACAGGAACTAAGGAAACGAATCCAGCAACATATGTCTAACATCACTTTGGCTGCCCAGGATAGGTCTGAAAACGAGAAACCTCTCACTTCTGTGGCCACTCACTTTTTGGATTATCACGCTGGTAAGTATAATGGTTTAGAGGTGGTGGGTCTAGAAAAGATTCAGTCCAATATTAGGGGTATACATATGTCTCAATGTCTACTCAAAGCTGAATCCCGATGGATTTTCAATCTAGATAGTTTATCCCCTCGGGGTCTTAATGAAGAACTTTTATTTACAGGTTTCTACTCTGGGTAAAAAAGTTGTCACGTCATATTTCAATAATTATGTAATTTACACATTTCTTTCTTTTCTTTTCTCCCCTTTCCTAGATGTCTATATATGGTGCACATTCCTCCACTTTGATCACCACCGTTTTTTCACTTCGGCATTGACCGGAATTTATAATATTTCTCCTATCCTACCCGCAACAGTCCAATTTAAAGTATCAAGAAGTCTCTGGATCTCTTCCTGCGGTTTCCTTTCCTCTTGGATGATGTAACTTGAAAGACTTATTGTTCTTGTTATGGACTTTTTGAATAGTACCTTGAATTGCAATTTGGGATAATACATGGAACAATTCCATTATCAAATTTGTCATAGAGGATTTCTCTTGTTTGCTTCCCTCCTCTCTGGTCTTCCTCTCCCCTCTTTCCTTCTCTCTCCTTCCATTGTGGGATGTGAGTGGGGGCTCTGTGGACATTTTTGGCGGTTTCTGTTCATTTTCCTCTTTTTTTTAATTTTTTTTTATATATGAATTATAAATCTTAAATGAAATCTAGAATCGAATACAATGTGGTGCCAATATGGCATCAAAAATAAATAATGTATATAATATAATATAAAAAATATAAAAAATAATAAAAATTCAAAAAATAATAAATACAAAAAGTACAAAATAAAAAGTATATAAAACATAAAAAATATTCAATAATATTCGAAAATAATATAAATAATAATAAAAAATAAAAAATAAAAGACAAATAAATTATAGAATATCTAAAATATAGGAAATATAATTATAATAAATAATATTAAAATAGTATTCAAATAAAATTCAAATAAAATTATAATAAAATATTGAACAGAAGTTTGAAATTATATTGAATTTAGACACAAGGGAGAAATCACCAATTTGGGTTTATATTTTATATTTATTATTTAGTGAAGGGACAGTTTTTCAATTTTTGATTGCGTTTATATATAGATATGGTTTGTAGCTTTATATGCAGTATTGGACTGAGCATGTGGGTAGATGGCATGTCGCCATATTAATTTATTGGGGGTATGATTGATGTCATGGTCCACTACTGCATACTTATGTATTTGATTCTTAATTCAGTTTGGACTATACACTTGGTCCCTTTTCTACTTGCTTTCTATAAATTTTATTCTTTTCAAACTTCTCTGTAATCTTTCTGCATGCCGCTCCTGTCCGCAGAGCCCCCATTCTATGCGCGCCGTGCTGATTCCACTCATTCCGGAGTACTTCCGGTCTTTGACACGCAGGCCATAGCCTGTGGGCATGCGCGCCTTGCTACTTCCGGGTCTTGGAACGCAAGACACGCTGTCCCGGTGGCGCACATTGATGCGCACCATTCCTGGCCAATGCTCATGCTGCCGGCGAATTATGGCTGCCGTTCGTTCGCAGCACATATGGAATATACGGATCTCTCTCTTCTCCTCTCTTCCCCCCCCCCTCCCTCCTGTATTCCTGGCCACATGTTTGGAGGGCTGCAGGACCTATGCCCTCCCCTTTTCCCTCCCTAACTCCCCCTCCTCCTTTTGCCACCTCATCACAGGTGATGTTTTGATTATTATTAGTGATTGCCATGTGTGTATATAAGGATTCATTGTGGCATTTAGAAACAGGCACCCCTGAGGAAGCCAGCAGAGCCTGGCGATACGCGTTGGGCTTGTTTCCTGACCACCACGCATACCTCCACCATGTCATCTTTCATGATAAGTATTTAGCTTTCCACTCATTTTATTGTTGATGGATTACATGTACTATATGCTTCTGTTCATTTATATGTGTGGGGGTTTGCTTATTTCAGTGTGGTGTGTCAGGTAGGGCATGTTATATGATTCACTGACATGGCCCAGATTCATTGTATACAATGTTTTTATTGAATCTTTTGTTGTGTCTGTTGTCTCCAATAAATTTGATATTTTTATAGATGTGCGGCTTTTATCTCGGTATTCTCTTTTCTTTGGCATTCAACACCACCACCTGCGTCACCAAGCATCTCAACCATGTCACACGGCAGCGTTCAGCTCTCCATCTCACAAACATTTGAGAGAAAGCGTAAATTCCCACCTAGCCACCCTCGATCCCTGGCCCTGAATGCCAGCATTTCTAAACTACTGGCCTATGAAATGCTGTCATTTAGGCTGGTGGACACAGACAGCTTCAAACAGCTCATGTCGCTTGCTGTCCCACAGTATGTTGTTCCCAGCCGGCACTACTTCTCCAAGAGAGCCGTGCCTTCCCTGCACAAACAAGTATCCGATAAAATCAAGTGTGCACTGCGCAACGCCATCTGTGGCAAGGTCCACCTAACCACAGATACGTGGACCAGTAAGCACGGCCAGGGACGCTATATCTCCCTAACTGCACACTGGGTAAATGTAGTGGCGGCTGGGCCCCAGACGGAGAGCTGTTTGGCGCACGTCCTTCCGCTGCCAAAGATCGCAGGGCAACATTCTTTGCCTCCTGTCTCCTCCTCCTCCTACTCAGCTTCCTCCTCCTCTTCTTCCACCTGCTCATCCAGTCAGCCACACACCTTCACCACCAACTTCAGCACAGCCCGCGGTAAACGTCAGCAGGCCATTCTGAAACTCATATGTTTGGGGGACAGGCCCCACACCGCACAGGAGTTGTGGCGGGGTATAGAACAACAGACCGACGAGTGGTTGCTGCCGGTGAGCCTCAAGCCCGGCCTGGTGGTGTGCGATAATGGGCGAAATCTCGTTGCAGCTCTGGGACTAGCCGGTTTGACGCACATCCCTTGCCTGGCGCATGTGCTGAATTTGGTGGTGCAGAAGTTCATTCACAACTATCCCGACATGTCAGAGCTGCTGCATAAAGTGAGGGCTGTCTGTTCGTGCTTCCGGCGTTCACATCCTGCCGCTGCTCGCCTGTCTGCGCTACAGCGTAACTTCGGCCTTCCCGCTCACCGCCTCATATGCGACGTGCCCACCAGGTGGAACTACACCTTGCACATGCTGGACAGACTGTGCGAGCAGCAGCAGGCCATAGTGGAGTTTCAGCTGCAGCACGCACGGGTCAGTCGCACTGTGGAACAGCCTCGCTTCACCACCAATGACTGGGCCTCCATGCGAGACCTGTGTGCCCTGTTGCGCTGTTTCGAGTACTCCACCAACATGGCCAGGGGCGATGACGCCGTTATCAGCGTTACAATACCACTTCTATGTCTCCTTGAGAAAACACTTAGGGCGATGATGGAAGAGGAGGTGGCCCAGGAGGAGGAGGAGGAGGAAGAGGGGTCATTTTTAGCACTTTCAGGCCAGTCTCTTCGAAGTGACTCAGAGGGAGTTTTTTATTTTTTATTTTTATTTTTTTTTATTTTTGCAACAGCAGAGGCCAGGTACAAATGTGGCCAGACAGGACCCACTACTGGAGGACGAGGATGAGGAGGAGGTGGAGGAGGATGAGGATGAAGCATGTTCACAGCGGGGTGGCACCCAACGCAGCTCGTGCCCATCACTGGTGCGTGGCTGGGGGGAAACGCAGGATGATGACGATACGCCTCCCACATAGGACAGCTTATCCTTACCTCTGGGCAGCCTGGCACACATGAGCGACTACATGCTGCAGTGCCTGCGCAACAACAGCAGAGTTGCCCACTTTTTAACGTGTGCGGACTACTGGGTTGCCACCCTGCTGGATCCACGGTACAAAGACAATGTGCCCACCTTACTTCCTGCACTGAAGCGTGATAGGAAGATGCGCGAGTACAAGCGCACGTTGGTAGACGCGCTACTGAGAGCATTCCCAAATGTCACAGGGGAACAAGTGGAAGCCCAAGGCGAAGGCAGAGGAGGAGCAAGAGGTCGCCAACGCAGCTGTGTCACGGCCAGCTCCTCTGAGGGCAGGGTTAGCATGGCAGAGATGTGGAAAAGTTTTGTCACCACGCTAACTGCACCACCACCTGATACGGAACGTGTTAGCAGGAGGCAACATTTCACTAACATGGTGGAACAGTACGTGTGCACACCCCTCCACGTACTGACTGATGGTTCGGCCCCATTCAACTTCTGGGTTTCCAAATTGTCCACGTGGCCAGAGCTAGCCTTTTAAGCCTTGGAGGTGCTGGCCTGCCCGGCGGCCAGCGTTTTGTCTGAACGTGTATTCAGCACGGCAGGGGGCGTCATTACAGACAAACGCAGCCGCCTGTCTACAGCCAATGTGGACAAGCTGACGTTCATAAAAATGAACCAGGCATGGATCCCACAGGACCTGTCCATCCCTTGTGCAGATTAGACATTAACTACCTCCCCTTAACCATATATTATTGTACTCCAGGGCACTTCCTCATTCAATCCTATTTTTATTTTCATTTTACCATTATATTGCGGGGCAACCCAAAGTTGAATGAACCTCTCCTCTGTCTGGGTGCCGGGGCCTAAAAATATCTGACAGTGGCCTGTTCCAGTGGTGGTTGACATGAAGCCTGATTCTCTGCTATGACATGAAGACTGATTCTCTGCTGAGTCGCTGACATGAAGCCTGAATCTCTGTTATGGGACCTCTCTCCTCTGCCTGGGTGCCGGGGCCTAAATATCTGACAATGGACTGTTCCAGTGGTGGGTGACGTGAAGCCTGATTCTCTGCTATGACATGAAGACTGATTCTCTGCTGACATGAAGCAAGATTCTCTGCTATGGGACCTCTCTCCTCTGCCTGGGTGCCTGTGCCTAAATATCTGACAATGGACTGTTCCAGTGGTGGGTGACGTGAAGCCTGATTCTCTGCTATGACATAAAGACTGATTCTCTGCTGACATGAAGCCAGATTCTCTGCTATGGGACCTCTCTCCTCTGCCTGGGTGCCTGGGCCTAAATATCTGACAATGGAATGTTCCAGTGGTGGGTGACGTGAAGCATGATTCTCTGCTATGACATGAAGACTGATTCTCTGCTGACATGAAGCCAGATTCTATGTTATGGGACCTCTCTCCTCTGTCTGGGTGCCGGGGCCTAAATTATATGACAATGGACTGTTCCAATGTTGGGTGACGTGAAGCATGATTCTCTGCTATGACATGAAGACTGATTCTCTGCTGACATGAAGCCTGAATCTCTGTTATGGGACCTCTCTCCTCTGCCTGGGTGCCGGGGCCTAAATATCTGACAATGGACTGTTCCAGTGGTGGGTGACGTGAAGCCTGATTCTCTGCTATGACATGAAGCCAGATTCTCTGCTATGGGACCTCTCTCTGATATTGGTTAATTTTTATTTATTTTATTTTTATTTTTATTCATTTCCCTATCCACATTTGTTTGCAGGGGATTTAACTACATTTTGCTGCCTTTTGCAGCCCTCTAGCCCTTTCCTGGGCTGTTTTACAGCCTTTTTAGTGCCGAAAAGTTCGGGTCCCCATTGACTTCAATGGGGTTCGGGACAAAGTTTGAGTCGGGTTCGGATCCCGAACCTGAACATTTCCGGGAAGTTCGGCCGAACTTCTCGAACCCGAACATCCAGGTGTTGGCTCAACTCTACTCTCTACCTTTTATTGTTGAGGTGGATGCTTCTGAGGTGGGTGTGGGTGCGGTCTTGTCTCAGGGTCCCTCTCCTGCCAAATGGGGACCGTGTGCCTTTTTCTCAAGGAAACTATCATCTGCAGAGAGAAATTACGATGTGGGAGATAGGGAGTTGTTGGCCATCAAATTAGCTTTTGAGGAATGGCGCCATTGGTTAGAGTGAGCCAGACACCCTATTACCGTGTTTACCGACCATAAGAATCTGGCCTACTTGGAATCGGCCAAGCGTCTGTACCCGAGACAGGCCAGATGGTCTTTGTTTTTTTCTAGGCTTAATTTTGTGGTAACATTCCGCCCTTAAAAATGTGAAGGTGTATGCCCTGTCACGTTGTTTTCCGGGAGGGGGGAACTTTGAAGACCCGCGTCCCATTTTGGCTGAAGGGGTGGTCATCTCTGCTCTTTATCCTGATTTGGAGGCAGAGGTTCAGGCAGCCCAGGCAGAGGCTTCTGATCTTTGTCCTCCTGGGAGGTTGTTTGTGCCTCTCTCTTTACGACATAAGGTTTTTAAGGAGCACCACGATACTGTCCTTGCTGGGCACCCGGGGAGTAGAGCCACAGTGGATCTCATTGCTCGGAGATTCTGGTGGCCGGCTCTTCGTAAGACGGTTGAGGGTTTTGTGGCAGCCTGCGAGACCTGCGCTCGTGCCAAGGTCCCTCATTCACGGCCATCGGATTCTTTCCTCCCGTTACCCATTCCTTCCCGTTTTTGGACGCATCTGTCCATGGACTTCATTACGGACCTGCCTCGTTCCTCGGGGAAGACTGTGATTCTGTTGGTAGAGGACCGTTTTACCCATGCTGGCGCAAGCGTTTGTTGATCATATTGTTAAATTGCATGGCATTCCTTCAGACATCGTTTCTGATAGGGGCACGCAATTTGTTTCCAGATTCTGGAAAGCCTTCTGTTCGGTTGTCGTTCTATTCTGCTTTTCACCCGCAGTCGAATGGTCAGACCGAACGTGTCAATCAGAATCTGGAGACATATCTGCGCTGTTTTGTGGTGGAGAATCAGGAGGATTGGTATTCTATTTTGTCCCTTGCTGAGTTTGCTTTAAATAACCGTCGCCAGGAGTCCTCTGATAAGTCACAATTTTTTGGTGCATATGGGTTTCTTCCGAAGTTTGGGACATTCTCTGGAGAGAAGTCTTCTAGTGTAACTGATGAGGAGAAATTTTCCTCGTCTTTGTCATTTATTTGGCAAAAGATTCAGGGTAATCTGAAGAGGATGAGTGAGAGATATAAGCGTGTGGCGGATAAGAGACGTGTGCCTGGTCCGGACCTGAATGTGGGTGATCTGGTGTGGTTGTCCACAAAGAATATCAAACTGAAGTTTCCCTCCTGGAAGTTGGGTCCTAAGTTTATTGGGCCTTACAAGATCTTGTCCGTCATCAATCCCGTTGCCTTCCGTCTTGATCTTCCATAGACTTGTAAAATCCATAATGTGTTTCACAAGTCCCTATTAAAACCTTATGTCCAACCCACTGTACCCTCCTCTTTGCCTCCTCCTCCGATTATTGTTAATGGTAATCTTGAATTTCAGGTCTCTAGGATTGTGGATTCTCGCATTATCCGCAGTTCTCTCCAGTACCTCGTTCATTGGGAGGGTTATGGTCCTGAGGAGAGAATGTGGGTCCCAATGGCGGACATTAAGGCCACTCGTCTCATCAGGGCTTTCCATAGGTCTCATTCTGAGAAGGTGGGCTCTGAGTGTCTGGAGTCCACCCGTAGAGGGAGGGGAACTGTCACCGCCACTTCTATGAAAAGGTCTGGCAGACGTTCTTCTCTACCTCTTGTATGATGTTCTTTGTTTTGGTTTCACTTTCTCATCTCCTTTCCTTTTGCCAGGTGTCACTTATTTAGACTTAATCGTCTTCCTTTATATTCCCTCCCATACTGCCTCACTTTGCGGTTTATACTACTTCCTGGATGAAGTGTTCACTGCTGGAGGCTGCGTCTGCTCTTTGCTCAGTTAAGTCCTTTACTTTATTGTGTGTGCTTGCTGGCTTGATTCTAGGTGACCCTGATTCCCTCTGTATTAAGTGGAGGGAGCCAGTGGTCATGTCCCCTCACTATTATAGGGTCAGGTATCACACAGGCTTAGGTACGTGGGCATGCAATCGTCTACCATCGAGACCCTTGTATGTGCATAGCAGTCAGGGAGATCTCTTAGGCTTTTATAGGGCTCACCTAATAGCTCCTTAGTTTGGGATCAAGCTAGTCGCTCATTTATTTATAAGTTCCAGCTATCTGCAAATCTCATCCATGACATCTGCAGCCGGTGCTTCCCGCGCGTAACTTCCTGGGCTTTATGGGTTAGGTCATGTCACCTCGCTGACCTATCCTAGCCCTCCTGCGCATATATAAGTGTCTCAGCCCCCTTCCCAGATGCCTCAGTGTCAAGGTCTTTGTGCCCTGCTAAGGTTCCTGTTTTCAGCTTGTGTTCTCGTATCTGTATTCCTGGACTCTGCTACCTGTTATATCCCTACCTGCTTGCCTTGATTCTCCTGTTGCCGACCCAGATTGCCTGCCCTGTACCTTGCCTCTTGCCTGTCTGACTATGCCTCTACCTCATCCTTCGGTCCTGCACCTCTGGTACCTTTCTCAGGTAGAAACATGTTGGTACCATCATCTATGTGAAGAAACTGCATTCTTTTAAATTTATGGGAAGATTTTAACATCTCTTACTACCTCCTGGTCCACCTGGACCAGCTGCCTCGTGTGCCTATCCTCCTCAAGAGGTAGTGACCTGGTGTTCCCCTCGGGAAAGTCCATCCCCACCATCAGGGGTACTGTGAATATCCAGGGGTTCACTTAGAAAACGCCCTTAGAGGAGGTAGGACATGTGGCACAGTTGGTTCACACCCGCTGGTTCGTGACAGTGACACCTAGGAGTGCTGTATTTAAACAGGTAACTTCTGGCCACAGCTGCATGTAATTTGTTGACTCGTCATATACCCTGCTTTATTGTGTTCTGACCTCTGAATTATTCGACCTTGGAGTGTTTTGGATTCTACCCCATATGCTTGAACCTGACGTGACTTGGTTTGACTTTGCTATAACCCATTTGGTTCTGTTCTGGTTCTGACACATCCTGTCAGTTATCCACTCTGTTTATTTATTATTATATAAAAAAAATGTAACAACACAAATACAATAGTGCCATACTTACTATAGAAAATGTAGTAATGCTATTTTATAAATGTGAGGTTCTTGGCAAATACATTTCGTACAAAATTATATGTGCCAACGAGAAGGTGATCCCCCTAGTTTTAATTTGAATTTATTATTTTGTTCCTGCTATTTTACTGTAGGCCCCTGCACTTAGTTAGGAAGGGAATTTTAGGGGTGATCGTGCAAGCAGGTAGGGATAGTGGTATGTAGTGTTTGTAGTCCTTTACTACAATGATGTGTGGCTGATATTGTTTTACATTTTGTGTAACTGGGATCACATAACGGGTTTGGGGGCCGATACATAATGGTTGCTAGTTATAGAAGGGTGTGGCAATACCAGAAAAAGGGGAAAGATAGGGTTAAAAGCTAAAAAGTTGGAGATGGCTATACTTACCGATCAGTTCACCTGACTTGCTTTCTTTGCTCCAATTAGTAAGGAACATTTTTTTGCCCAGTTTCATCTCATGCTCAATTTTTACACTGGTGGTGTCATGCCCTGTTCAGACTATGCACGGAGGTCTGCCAGATTAGCAGCACGTGTCTAGTCATTTGTTTTGTTTTGGAGTCGTGCTAGATCCGCCTCCCTTCAGGTGCACTGGGTGGGGTCGTTGGTTTAAATTACTCCCCTCCCAGTGTTCCGTGCGGGTTATAGCTTCTGTCAGGCTGTGGAAGCAAGGAGTGAAGGATTGGCTTTTCCTGCTCAGATAAGATAAGTTGGTTTCTGATTTCTTTGGTTTGCTGTCTAGGCTGTTTGAGTGTCGTCTGTCCCCTCCTGGTTCTGAGGGAGCAGGCTGCCCCTTTTTCCCCTTTCACCATCTCAGGGATTCTAGGGTATTCTCAGCCCAGGCACGAGGACACATTATTCCCACCTTCAGGGTCTGAATGTGGGCAAAGCAGAATAGGGAGAGCTGTTAGGGATTGCTAGGAGGTGACCTTATCCCCAGCTTCTCGCCTAGAAATATTGTTTGTTTAGTTATCTGTGTATCTTATATCCTGTCCGCCGTGAAATTATAACCCGCCATACTTTGACTGCCATTACTGCCATCAGATGATGAAAGTCAGAGGGTTGGTATAATTATTTCTCTGCTTAAAGGGGACGCGCAATCCTGGGCCTTTTCTCTGCCGCCCGGTTCTCTGGCCCTCCGGTCGGTGGAAGAATTTTTCAAAGCCCTGGGATTAATTTACAATGACCCAGATCGGGTCTCGATGGCGGAATCTAAATTGCGCAATTTATTACAGGATGAACATACTGCAGAGGTTTACTGAGTTGAGTTTAGAAGATGGGCTACAGAGTCAGAGTGGAATGACCCCGCGTTACGTAGTCAGTTTTGTCAGGGGTTATCTGAGAGATTGAAAGATGCCCTTGCTTTTCATGAGTACCCAGATTCTTTGGAGAATGCTATTTCTTTGGCAGTACGGTTAGATAGACATATTAGAGAGAGGTGTAAGGCTCCCTCCGCGCAAGGGATCCCTTCTGTGAGTGGTTTCGTCTCTACTGCTTCCCAGGGTGATGTTACAGGTAACTCTGGGGTAGGGGAGGAACCCATGCAGCTGGGTCAGGTATCTTTCCGTTCTGGTAGTAGAGCCTATAGGAAATTGCATAAACTATGTTACTACTGTGGGAAAAGTGGTCATTTTGTTTTTGCTTGTCCTTTTGTCAAACCGCATGATGATAAGAAAGAGAAAAAAAAAACGTCCTGACTCTTGGTAGCGTGAGCAAGCAGGTATGCAAGCTCCCTGTAATACTCGTTTTCTCCTTCCAGCTATGGTGGCGCTAGACTCAAGAATTTTTTTTGTTGAAGTATTCCTTGACTGTGGTGCTGGGGTAAACCTTATTGACTTTCTTTTTCTTCAAAATCTGGGTCTAAGTACTTGCACTTTAGAAAGAGAGATTCCGGTTTTTGCAATTGATTCTTCCCCTCTTTCTCAAAGGAGTCTCACTCATATTGCTCATGGTATTCAGTTAAGGGTGGGTGATTCACATGTTGAGATTATGTCTTGTTTTGTCATGAAGGATTTGCCCACTCCTATAGTCTTAGGGTTACCGTGGTTGTTAAAACATAACCCAATTATAGACGCGGGGATGCGTTCGCATGTGCGCCGAAGGGGAAGACCGCATGGCTTTCGGGGAGAGCTTTGCCGGGCTAGTGGCAGTATGCTGCGGCCGAGCTTGTCTCCGGTGCCTATTGCGGATTCCATTCCGGTGTTCATGTCGACGCGCTCGCACACTCTCGCAGAGCCTTTTGTGCATCCGCATTTACGTTCGAAAACGGGCTCGCAAGGGGATACGCGGTCGCGCGTACGCGCTTCTTATGCGCTTTGCCGGCGCCTCTTCATAACTCCATCGGATCCACTGCCAGGTATAGGGGTTATTAACACCGGCATCTAAAACGGTGAACTTAATAAATGTGCCCCTATATTTATTTTATACAAAAATTACTTTTATAAACAAGGTGAAATTTTATGCACAGTCTTACAGTACTTAATTTTAGGGTGTTACACTTGAGCTCTCTTGGCAGAGGGTGTTTTTCCTGCAATAATGTCCCTCAAGTGCACGGCCTGCTCAGAAATCAGTCTGTATCTCTGTGTTAGAAGATGCTAGTCCTTCTCAAGGCCAGAAACACCGCTCAAAGTTACTCATACTCACAGAGCTGTCCAATACGATTCTTTCTGCTCTCAGACTCTGCTCTCCTACCACCCTCCCAAGTCTGACCATTTCCAGGAAGTGACATCATCTCAGGATTCTTTTTCATTCAGTATGTAAGAGTGAGTGCAAAGTTGTACCAGTACATAGCAGCAGTGCAACAGTAATTACATTGTTACATACATACAAGTGCGCACAAGTCACTATTGTTTTGAAGGGGGGAATGCCACTATGTGCTCAGGGTCCCCCCGGTGATAAATGGGGGAGCCAGATGCAGTGTGCGGCATCCTTTGTCCTCCTAAGTGACAAGAGGCTCCCGCATATTAGTTTGTATTGAGCCCCTACTGAGCTCCATAGGAATACAATAATGATTGCTTGTTATAGTTTCCTATGGGAACTATAAAAAAGTGTAAAAAATATGAAAATAAAAATACATAAACAAAAAAAAAAAATACACATCATGGGAATTGCCCCATGCTAAAAAGCCTGTACTATTAAATTAAAAAATAAGTCCCATACGGCAAATGGAAAAACAGAAAAAAGTCAAAATAGTCAATTTGCAGTTTTTTGGTCGCTTCACTTCCCACAAAAAATAAATAAGAAGGGATCAAAAGTCATACACACCCCAAAATAGTATTAATGAAAAGTACAGATCGCCCTTCAAAAAATGAAGTCCTCACACAGCTCCGAACACATAACAAATTTAGATAGGTCAGAATATGGCAATAAAAAGAAAAAACATATTTTTCAAGGTTTTTATTTTTTTCAGTATTAAAACGGAAGAAAAACTATACATATGTGATTTCACCGTAATCATACTGACCTGACCAGAATGAAAGTAACAGGTAAGTTTTACTATATAGGGAACACAGTAAAAAACAAAACTCATAAAACTGTTGCGAAACTGTTTTTTTTTTTCTGTTTTCACCCATTTGGAATTTTTTTCCAGCTCCCCACTACATTGTGTGCAATATTAAATGGTGGAATAAGAAAGTACAACTTGTCCCTCAAAAAACAACACAAAAAGTTAAATTGATTTATTTTTCAAATGGGTTTTCCAAGATTTAGATACGATTATCTATCCTATGGATAGGTCATTAGTATCTGATCAGTAGGGGTCTGAAACCTGGGACCCCTGCTGATCAGCTGTTTCAGAAGGCATGGGACTGAGTGTGATACGAAGCACAGCCGCTATACAATGTACAGTGCTGTACTTGGTAAGCTGCAAGAACGCCCCCCCCTTTCCGGTCAGATACTGGTGACCTATCTGAGGACAGGTCATCAGTATTAAGATCTCGGAAAACCCCTTTAAACACAGATTTTCAGGTTTTGAAATTTTCTTCTATAGGGCGAAATGCTTAGTACTGAACTTCTAAACATCACTTCAGCTCCTGTACGATAAATAACAGGGATCCCTTAATGTGAATTATAGATAAAATGGAGAAAACTTGGCAGGAGCAGGACAGGACAGTAGAGGAAGTTAAGGCTGTTCTGCCTGATCTTGTTTGACATCAATCTCTTTTGTACAACATTTCCAAATCCTATATGACAATTCTTCTGCTGAGTTTGTTGGAATACCCTGACTTCCTTCCTCTCTATTTTAAATATTAAGATTGCTGGATGTCAAATATTTCCAGTGTCAGGAAGAAAATTTATAAAGTTATACCAATCATTTCCCAAATACTGTTCTTTTAGTTTATATAATTAGCATATTCTACAGTCCCTTAACCCATTCATTCATATTTTTCGATTTTCTTGTAATTCTAATATCTAAAAAATATACAGTCATTACATGTATGTTTTTTGCAATGTCTCCAATTTGTAAATAGTGATGGAAAAACATCGGCCCGGACGATTCGCGAACGTGATCGCGCGGTATCGATTAAATGTTGGCGAACCGCAAGTTCACGGCGGGCCCCATTCACTTTAATGGCAGGCGAATCTGAAAACCTTCAGGTCATATTTGCAGTCACCAAATACTTGCTAGAAGTGCACAAATAGTCCCACAACATGGACAGTGACATACTAGAGGGGGATCAATAACAAAAATTCCCACCAAATTT